>NC_088233.1:6703046-7003046 GCF_036934945.1 Oncorhynchus masou masou
CCAGGAAAAGAGAGCCACGGTAACGTTATATAGACTACAGATGTCTCGTTATTTTAATACACACAGAATGCAGCATAAATGGTTATACTGTTACCGTTGAAGTTAGCCAGCTTTGTTATGTCCGCTCCCAAGTCTGAGGTCACAGTCAAAGCCTGACGAACCTTCAGATTGGTCTCCCTATGCAGAAACATTGGCATTTTATTGTACAGTACAAGAATAAGTTAACCATGTATTTGCTTAGAAAGTACATGTAAAAAATTGTATTATGACAGTTTTTGTTGTTGTTTTTGTTTCTTTAGGATTCAATAAAACAAGCACTGCATGGGCACTGTTAGCTACCAACAATGTTGAAGTACATGAAAGTACCACATGTCATAAGCCACAATTTTTTTTTTTAATGACAGGAAATTAGCTTTAAAATTACAAACATTTTCACTCAGCCTCATGGCAAAATGTGTAGAATAGCAGGAACTTAGCTTTAAAACTACAACATTTTCACTCAGCCTCATGGCGAAATGTGTAAAATAGCAGGAAATTAGCTCAGAGATGATTGAAAGTCGGGACATCAATTGCTACTGTGTATACCACTTAAATTAAAAATAAAAATGATATTTTTGTGAACTACTGTCACGCCCCGACCATAGAGAGCCCTCGGGGTTCTCTATAAGTGTTGTAGGTCAGGGCGTGACTATGGGGGTTCTAGTTATTTTAGTTCTATGTTGGTGTGTAAGTATGGTTCCTAATTGGAGGCAGCTGTATATCGTTGCCTCTAATTGGGGATCATCAAATCAAATCAAATCAATTGTATTTGTAGAGCCCTTTGTACATCAGCTGATATCTCAAAGTGCTGGACAGAAACCCAGCCTAAAACCCCAAACAGCAAGCAATGCAGGTGTAGAAGCACGGTGGCTAGGAAAAACTCCCTAGAAAGGCCAAAACCTTGGAAGAAACCTAGAGAGGAACCAGGCTATGAGGGGTGGGCCAGTCCTCTTCTGGCTGTGCCGGGTGGAGATTATAACAGAACATGGCCAAGATGTTCAAATGTTCATAAATGACCAGCATGGTCCAATAATAATAATCTCAGTAGTTGTCGAGGGGGCAGCAAGTCAGCACCTCAGGAGTAAATCTCAGTTCGCTTTTCATAGCCGATCATTAAGAGTATCTCTACCACTCCTGCTGTCTCTAGAGAGTTGAAAACAGCAGGTCTGGGACAGGTAGCACGTCCGGTGAACAGGTCGGGATTATATAGCCGCAGCCAGAACAGTTGATCATACTTAGTCTGATCATACATACTTAGATCATACTTAGTGTGTCCCTTTTCCCACCTGCGTTGTGGGATATTGTTTTTTGTAAAGTGCCGAGGTGCGCTACGTATTGCACGTTCGTTTATTCTTTGTTGTTTTGAAGTATCACAATAATAAATATGTGGAACTCTACTCACACATATTTAATAGAATAGTTGTGTTTTTATTGGGGATTTTCAAAGGAAACATTTTTCCATATTTTACAAATGTTCGTCTTTAACTTGTGTCTGTTTTGAGTGTCTGTTGTCAACTCCGTCACTGATGGCTAACCCTTTTAAGAGGTTTTTATTTTGTCAATATTCTGAATATACAGAAAATATTGTAATCACGGTTCTGCAACACACAGTGCCTTCAGAAAGTATTCACGTCCATTTACTTATCCCACATTTTGTTGTTACAGCCTGAATTCAAAATGAATTTAAAATATGGAAATCATGTAGAATCCAAAAAAAGTGTTAAACGAATGAAAATATATTTTAGATTTTAGATTCTTCAAATAGTCACCCTTTGTTAAACAAATCAAAATATAGATTTTAGAATCTTCAAATAGCCACCCTTTGCCCTGATGACAGCTTTGCACACGCTTGTCATTCTCTCAACCAGCTTCACCTGGAATGCTTTTCCCAACAGTCTTGAAGAAGTTCCCACATATGCTGAACACTTGTTGGCTGCTTTTCCTTCACTCTGTGGTCAAACTCATCCCAAACCATCTCAATTTGGTTGAGGTCAAGGGATTGTCGAGGCCAGGTCATCTGATCCAGCACTTCACTGTCCTTCTTGGTAAAATAGCCCTTACACAGCCTAGAGGTGTGTTGGGTCATTGTCCTGTTGAAAAAAAAAATGAAAGTCCCACTAAGTGCAAATCAGATGGGATTGTGTATCGCTGCAGAATGCTGTGGTAGCAGCAGTGTGCCTTGAATTCTAAATTAATCACTGACAGTGTCACCAGCAAAGCACCCCCACACCATCACACCTCCTCCTCCATGCTTCACGGTAGGGAATACACATGTGGAGATCATCCGTTCACCCACACCGTTCACCCACAAATCTCAAATTTGGACCTCAGACCAAAGGCCAAATTTCCACCAGTCTAATGTCCATTGCTCAGGTTTCTTGGCCCAAGCAAGTCCCTTATTATTGGTGTCCTTTAGTAGTGGTTTCTTTGCAGAAATTAGACCATGAAGGCATGATTCACTCAGTCTCCTCGGAACAGTTGATGTTGAGATGTGTCTGTTACTTGAACTCTGTGAAGCATTTATTTGGGCTGCAATTTCTGAGGCTGGTAACTCTAATGAGCTTATCCGCAGCAGCAGAGGTAACTCTGGGTCTTCCTTTCCTGTGGTGGGTCCTCATGAGAGCCAGTTAACTCTAATGAACTTATCCTCTGCAGCAGAGGTAACTCTGGGTCTTCCATTCCTGTGACGGTCCTCATGAGAGCCAGTTTCATCATAGAGTTTGATGGTTTTTGCGACTGCACTTGAAGAAAGGTTAAAAGTTCTTGAAATTTTTCGGATTGACTGACCTTCGTGTGATGAAGTAATGATGGACTGTCATTTTGCTTTGCTTATTTGAGCTGTTCTTGCCATAATATGGACATGGTCTTTTACCAAATAGGGCTATCTTCTGTATACCACCCCTACCTTGTCACAACTTAACTGACTGGCTCAAACGCATTAAGAAGGAAAGAATTCCACAAATTAAGTTTTAAGAAGGCACAACTGTTAATTTAAATTAATTCCAGGTGTCTACCTCATAAAGCTGGTTGAGAGAAAGCCAAGAGTGTGCAAAGCTGTCATCAAGGCAAAGAGTGGATATTTGAATAATCTCAAATCTAAAATATATGTTAATTTGTTTAACACTTTTTTGGTTACTACATGATTCCATATGTGTTATTTCATAGTGTTGATGTCTTCACTATTATTCTACAATGTAGAAAATACAAATAAAGAAAAAAAACTTAAATGAGAAGGTGTGTCCAAACTTGTGACTGGTAGTGTAAGTCAAAACGGTAACTAGGCCACTCAGGAACATTCAATGTCTAGGTAACCAACTCCAATGTATATTTGGCCTTGTGTTTTAGGTTATTGCCAGTGACACAACATCTCAAATTTAATCCATTTTAAACTCAGGTTGTAACACAACAAAATGTGGAAAAAGTCAAGGGGTGTGAATACTTTCTGAAGGCACTGCATGCTTAAATAATGTAAGTATTTGCTGCGATAGATTTAAAGGGTAACGTTAGCTTTATAAATGTTGTTTAATGTTCTAAATCTAGAAAAACATGGCAAAATGCTAACGGAAATAGCCCTGGAGCATTACATAGTGCTATAAAACCAAACAAAAAGAAGTTTGGAGATTTGTATTTCATATTTGAATATTCTAATGTTAGAATTATACAATCAAGGTCTTTAAACACTTGTTGGAGAATAACAAACGCGAGGAGAGACGGACCAAGGCACAGCGGATGTATAGTTCCAATTCTTTATTATATTATATATCCTCTGTGTGTTTACCCTGAATGTCAATGGTCTGGACTGAGTGATGTGTCATTGTAAAGATGACTGTGATACGAAACATTTCAGGGGCACAATAAAAGGCATGTAGCCTGGGTTTCAGCACAAACACTAAATAATATCCCACAAACACAGGTGGGAAAAATAGCCACTTAAATATGATCCCCAATTAGAGACAACGATTACCAGCTGCCTCTAATTGGGAATCATACAAAACACCAACATAGAAAAATAAACTAGAACACAACATAGAAAAAATAAACTAGACTACCCCCTAGTCACGCCCTGACCTACAACACCATAGAGAAACAATGGCTCTCTATGGTCAGGGAGTGACAGCTACTCTCTGTTTATAATCTATGCATAGTCACTTTAATAACTCTACCTACATGTACAAATTGCCTCAATTACCTCGACACCGGTGCCCCCGCACATTGTAATTATCTTACCTCATTTGCACACACTGTATATATACTTTTTTCTATTGTGTTATTGACTGTATGTTTGTTTATCCCATGTGTAACTCTGTGTTGTTGTTTTGTGTCGCACTGCTTTGCTTTATCTTGGCCAGGTCGCAGTTGTAAATGAGAACCTGTTCTAAACTCGCCTACCTGGTTAAATAAAGGTGAAAAAAAATATATATATATATTAAAATTGACTCTGTACCGGTACCACCTGTATAAAGCCCCGCTATTGTTATTTACTGCTGCTCTTTAATTATTTGTTATTCTTATCTCTTACTTTTTTTTGTGGTATTTTCTTAAAACTGCACTTGTTGGTTAAGGGCTTCTAAGTAAGCATTTCACTGTAAGGTCTACTACACCTGTTGTATTCAGCATTTCACTGTAAGGTCTACTACACCTGTTGTATTCAGCATTTCACTGTCAGGTCTACTATACATGTTGTATTCAGCATTTCACTGTAAGGTCTACTACACCTGTTGTATTCAGCATTTCACTGTGAGGTCTACTACACCTGTTGTATTCAGCATGTCACAGTCAGGTCTACTACACCTGTTTTATTCAGCATTTCACTGTGAGGTCTACTACACCTGTTGTATTCAGCATTTCACTGTAAGGTCTACTACACCTGTTGTATTCAGCATTTCACTGTAAGGTCTACTACACCTGTTGTATTCAGCATTTCACTGTAAGGTCTACTACACCTGTTGTATTCAGCATTTCACTGTGAGGTCTACTACACCTGTTGTATTCAGCATTTCACTGTAAGGTCTACTACACCTGTTGTATTCAGCATTTCACTGTGAGGTCTACTACACCTGTTGTATTCAGCATTTCACTGTAAGGTCTACTACACCTATTGTATTCAGCATTTCACTGTAAGGTCTACTACACCTGTTGTATTCAGCATTTCACTGTAAGGTCTACTACACCTGTTGTATTCAGCATTTCACTGTAAGGTCTACTACACCTGTTGTATTCAGCATTTCACTGTAAGGTCTACTACACCTGTTGTATTCAGCATTTCACTGTGAGGTCTACTACACCTGTTGTATTCAGCATTTCACTGTAAGGTCTACTACACCTGTTGTATTCAGCATTTCACTGTAAGGTCTACTACACCTGTTGTATTCAGCATTTCACTGTAAGGTCTTCTACACCTGTTGTATTCAGCATTTCACTGTAAGGTCTACTACACCTGTTGTATTCAGCATTTCACTGTAAGGTCTACTACACCTGTTGTATTCTGCATTTCACTGTAAGGTCTACTACACCTGTTGTATTCTGCATTTCACTGTAAGGTCTACTACACCTGTTGTATTCAGCATTTCACTGTGAGGTCTACTACACCTGTTGTATTTGGCACATGTGACAAATACAATTTGATTTGATTTGTTGGTGTCTCACAGAGTTCACGTAAATCCAACTAGTTGTATTTTATGAAAATAAATAATGAAAATAAATAATAATAATAAAATAATAATTAGGAGTTTGTTCCTTTACATGGTGTGATGGTTGATACTTTGGCCCATCAAAATATATATTTCACTTTTGTTAAGACAAATATTTGTGGATAAAAAGTTGATTGCCCCGTTTTTCAATTTACTCTCTCTGCCCCAAAAACAAACACAACAAAATAAGAATGTATTTTTGGAAATTTGTGGAAATACCAGTGGAAAAGTATCCTAAAACAAAGTGCAAGATAAAAAAACATTTAAACAGGGGTAGATAGTGGTCAGTGGTGAGAGAGAAAACAGAGGGTGACTCATTCATGTAGTAAACAACAGTTGGCTCCGTGTCAGTTACCAGAACAACTGAGGTAAACTGGGCCAAATCCTCAAACTCAACCACCTGTCCTATTTCCTGATGCTTTACTCAGAGTGTAGAAACCACTGCAGACACACTGTGACACAGATAGCCCTCCTTGGCAAACAGCCCACCCCCTCCCTCCTTAAAAATTATATTCAGTTTCTAAAGCCTCGTAGAAGCAAATACTATATAAATGCATGCAGTGTCTTACCCGTCTAGCTCAGCCGTTTCTATGTAACACAGTCCATATGGTTCACTACTAGAGAGCAGTAGAATGTCAGCCTGTAGGAGAGGAGGGAGAAAGGGAGATGAGGGAGATGAGGGAGAGGAGGGAGAAGAGGGAGAAGAGGGAGAGGAGGGAGAGGAGGGAGAGGAGGGAGAGGAGGGAGAGGAGGGAGAGGACTTACTGGCAAGCCACAGGGAATAAACCAATCTCTGCACCAATGCTTAACAATAGAACTCAACAGTTGCAGTAGAGGAATAGCCCTCATTTTAATAAAAAAACAAACATTGGATGATTCATGTCAAGTGTTTATGGGAGTATCTAAGTATGAAATTGAAAGCAAATTACTCACTGTCACAAAGTGATTGTTTTCCAGCTTGATGATATCTCCCACGCGTACATTCATCCACTTCTCATTCTGTAGACTGAGACAGATACACAGTCATAATGGTGATTTATAAAGCACAATAGCATAAAATGTTATGCTATTCAAAGAAATGTCTTCATCTCATTGTGCAATTTTGAAGGTTAAAAAAAAAAAAAAAAGTTGGCTCTTTGCACAAAGCCACAATGAGGTAGAAAATGTTCACATTAAAAGGTTCATATTGAAGGTTCGTTGAGGATGTACTTACTTTCCCCTGAGTACCTGAGACTGACGACTGTTGACCTGCTGATCGCTTTTATACCTGAACTGAAATTGAGCAGACATCTTTTACAATGGTATTGCAGACATCTTTTACAATGGTATTGCAGACATCTTTTACAATGGTCTTGCAGACATCTTTTACAATGGTCTTGCAGACATCTTTTACAATGGTCTTGCACTGCTAATAGATGCTAATAACCAGGGATGTAGTGTACACACAGTACCAGTCAAAAGTTTGGACATACCTACTAATTCAAGTTTTTTTTTTCTTTATTTGTACTATTTTTGACATTGTAGAATAATAGTGAAGACATCAAAACTATGAAATAACACATATGGAATCATGTAGTAATCAAAAAAGTGTTAAACAAATCAAAATACATGTTATATTTGGGATTCTTCTAAGTAGTCACTCTTTGCCTTGATGACAGCTTTGCACACTTTTGGTATTCTCTCAACCCGCTTCATGAGGTAGTCACCTGGAATGCATTTCAATTAACAGGTCTGTATTGTTAAAGTTAATTTGTGGAATTTCTTTCCTTTTAAATGCATTTGAGCCAGTCAGTTGTGTTGTGACAAGGTAGGGGTGGTATACAGAAGATAGCCCTATTTGGTAAAAGACCAAGTCCATATTATGGCAAGAACAGCTCAAATAAGCAAAGCAAAATGACAGTCCATCATTACTTCATCACATGAAGGTCAGTCAATCCGGAAAATTTCAAGAACTTTTAAAGTTTCTTCAATTGCAGTCGCAAAAACCATCAAGCGTTATGATAAAACTGTCTCTAATGAGGACCGTGACAGGAATGGAAGACCCAGAGTTACCTCTGCTGCAGAGGATATTAACTGTCTCTCATGAGAACCGCCACAGGAAAGGAAGACCCAGAGTTACCTCTGCTGCAGAGGATAAGTTCATTAGAGTTACCAGATTTAGAAATTGCAGCCCAAATAAATGCTTCAGAGTTCAAGTAACAGACACATCTCAACATCAACTGTTCAGAGGAGACTGTGTGAATCAGGCCTTCATGATCGAATTGCTGCAAAGAAACCACTACTAAAGGACACCAATAATAAGAAGAGACGTGCTTGGGCCATGAAACCCGAGCAATGGACATTAGACCGGTGGAAATCTGTCCTTTGGTCTGATGAGTCCAAATTCCAACCGCTGTGTCTTTGTGAGATGCAGAGTAGGTGAACGGATGATCTTTGCATGTGTGCTTCCCACCGTGAAGCATGGCGGAGGAGATGTGATGGTGTGGGGGTGCATCGATGGTCTGATCTGTTCACCGGATGTGTTACCTGTCCCGGAGCTGCTGTTTTCAGCTCTCTAGAGACAGCAGGAGCGGTAGAGATACTCTGAATGTTCGGCTATGAAAAGCCAACTGACATTTACTCCTGAGGTGCTGACCTGTTGCACCCTCGACAACCACTGTGATTATTACTATTTGACCCTGCTGGTCATCTATGAACATTTGAACATCTTGGCCATGTTCTGTTATAATCTCCACCCGGCACAGCCAGAGGAGGACTGGCCACCCCTCATAGCCTGGTTCCTCTCTAGGTTTCTTCCTAGGTTCTGGCCATTCTAGGGAGTTTTTCCTAGCAACTGTGCTTCTACATCTGCATTGCTTGCTGTTTGGGGTTTTAGGCTGGGTTTCTGTACAGCACTTTGAGATGTCAGCTGATGTAAGAAGGGCTTTATAAATACATTTGATTTGGAAAAGCATTCCAGGTGAAGCTGGTTGAGAGAATGCCAAGAGTGTGCAAAGCTGTCATCAAGGCAAAGGGTGGCTATTTGAAGATTCTAAAATCTATATTTTGATTTGTTTAACACGTTTTGGGTTACTGCATGATTCCATGTTTTTTCATAGTTTTAATGTCTTCACTATTATTCTACAATGTAGAAAATGGTAAAAATAAAGAAAAACCCTTGAATGAGTAGGTGTGTCCAAATGTTTGATAATGGGTGCCAGGTAGCTTAGCGGTTAAGAGCATTGGGCCAGTAACTGAAAGGTTGCTGATTTGAACCCCCTAAGTTGACTAGGTGAAAAATCTACCGATGTGCCCTTGAGCAAGACACTTAACCCTAATTGCTCCTGTAAGTCGTTCTGGATAAGAGCGTCTACTAAATGACTAAAATGTAAATCAAATGAGTTAACCCTACTTCTTTTTTCTTGGCTGTATATCAGTTTTGAATCATCAAATTAATTAAATAATAATTCATTCAATCACTCGATCAATCAATCAATAAGAGTGGACAGTTAACTCACATAGTCGTCAGTGGCATCTTTCACTGCAGTGATCAACAGCACCATGACCAGAGGCACAGTGGTAGTGACCCAGGACAGGGAGGAGATCTCAGGGATCAACTACAGATAGGAGAACACAGAGCCATTTATATACATCATACGTAGGTATGTAAACCCCTTTGAGCTTTTTCGAGACTGTATTGACTGTGTTGCGTGTGGGACTTACACCCCTTCAAATTAGTGGATTCCTCTTCAAATTAGTGGATTCCTCTTCAAATTAGTGGATTCCTCTTCAAATTAGTGGATTCCTCTTCAAATTAGTGGATTCGGCTATTTCAGCCACACCCGTTGCTGACAGGTGTGTAAAATCAAGCACACAGCCAAGCAATCTCCATAGACAAACATTGGCAGTAGAATGGTCCGCGCTGAAGAGCTCAGTGACTTTCAACGTGGCACCGTCATAGGATGCCACATTTTCAAACAAGTCAGTTTGTCAATTTTCTGCCCTGCTAGAGCTGCCCTGGTCAACTGTAACTGCTGTTATTGTGAAGTGAAAACATCTAGCAACAATTAGCTCACAGAATGGGACTGCTGAGTGTTGAAGCGTGTATGGCATAAAATATGTCTGTCCTCGGTTGCAACACTCACTACCGAGTTCCAAACTGTCTCCGGAAGCAACTTCAGCACAATAACTGGTCATCGGGAGCTTCATGAAATGTGTTTCCGTGGCCGTGCTGCCGCACACGCGCATAAGATCACCATACGCAATGCCAAGTGTTCGGCTGGAGTGGTGTAAAGCTCGCCGCCAACGGATTCTGGAGCAGTGGAAACGCATTTATCTGTAGTGAAGAATCACGCTTCACCATCTGGCAGTCCGACGGACGAATCTGGGTTTGGCGGATGGCAGGAGAACGCTACCTGCCCGAATGCATAGTGCCAACTGTAAAGTTTGGTGGAGGAAGAATAAGGGTCTGGGGCTGTTTTTCATGGTTCCAGTGCCAGCTGGTCAACACATGCTCTCAGTACGCATCCAAGCTCATTACTAATCTAAGGACCCTGGGACTGAACACCAATCTCTGCAATTGGATCCTAACCTCCTGACGGACCGTCCCGCAGGTGTAGATGGTAGGAAATGAAACGTGTATGTGTGTGTATGTTTTGTGTTCCTGTTTCAGCATGACAACGAGGTCCATACAGAAATAGTTTGTAGAGGCGTGGAAGAACTTGATTGGCCTGCAGAGAGCCCTGACCTCGACCTCAACCCCATCGAACACCTTTGGGATGAATTGGAACGCAGACTGCGAGCCAGACCTAATCGCCCAACATCAGTGCCCGATCTCACTAGTGCTCTTGTGGCTCTCGCAGTAATGTTCCAACATCTGGTGGAGGCTGTTATAGCAGCAAAGCAGGGCCCAACTCCATAGTATATTTTGGTGAAGGACCATTGCTAGGCAACAATCCGAAGAGAGTTCAGGAGAAGAAACCAACCGTTTGTACTTGCTACTTACTTTGCTCAACTAAATTACAGTTTGCCAATTTCTGTAGTGAAAATATGACCTACTAGCTACGAGACCCCAACCAACCCTGAGGATGGCGAAGGATTTCCTTGTGTTTGTTTCTCTGTCTGAGAAAGCAACTCTACACACTGGATAACTAGCTAACTTTTCCCTTTTCGCCAGAGGCGGGTGCGATAACATTACTGTGAGAGAATCTTAACGTCTTCATCTTGTGAGTGGGACTGGGATCGTTTCATTGAAGAGTGAACTGTGTTGTCATTCGTTTTTTATTCTGTGGCCAGATAGCTATGTGAATGGATTCGCCATAGCAACGACACATTGACGCGCCTCCTGCAGGACCCCTTCCGTCACGCGCCAGTAAAGTTTGGAACAGATTCCTTGACTCAGGACTTTATTTGGGCATTTTTTTTATTGTTTTTGTTATTGTGTTGAAGAATATTCCCATTTAAAGTATCTAGCTATGGGTGCTCTGTATAAAAACAGAGTACCAGGTCCTTACTAAGTAAGATGTATATTCTGTATCAGTGATTGATTTAGTGATACGAATGGGGTTGATAATAATTGTTGGTTTATAACATGTGTTCAACTTGAGTTGAGTAATAATTCCTAACTTTACTTTGTTTTTGTTTATTCATAAGTTAAGGCAAGTCAAACATACCTTAATAGACACATTTCCCCCCACTTAATCATATCACAATGCACTTTAACCAGTTGAATATAAATAAGCAAATAAAATAAAATTGTATTGGTCACATACACATGGTTAGCAGATGTTATTGTGAGTGTAGCAAATGGTTGTGCTTCTAAACTCAGCAAAAAAATAAACGTCCCTTTTTCAGGACCCTGTCTTTCAAAGATAATTCCTAAAAATCCAAATAACTTCACAGATCTCCATTGTAAAGGGTTTAAACACTGTTTCCCATGCTAGTTCAATTAACCATAAACAATTAATGAACATGCACCTGTGGAACGGTCGTTAAGACACTAACAGCTTACAGACTGTAGGCAATTAAGGTCACAGTTATGAAAACTTAGGACACCAAAGAGGCCTTTCTACTGACTCTGAAAAACACCAAACTAAAGATGCCCAGGGTCCCTGCTGATCTGCGTGAATGTGCCTCAGGCATGCTGCAAGGAGGCATGAGGACTGCAGATGTGGCCAGGGCAATGAATTGCAATATCCGTACTGTGAGACGCCTAAGACAGCGCTACAGGGAGACAGGACGGACATCTGACCGTCCTCGCAGTGGCAGACCACGTGTCACAACATCTACACAGGATCGGTACATCCGAACATCACACCTGCGGGACAGGTACAGGATGGCAACAACAACTGCCCAAGTTAAATCAGGAACGCACAATCACTGCATCAGTGCTCAGACTGTCCGCAATAGGCTGAGAGAGGCTGGATGAGGGCTTGTAGGCCTGTTGTAAGGCAGGTCCTCACCAGACATCACCGGCAACAACGCCGCCTATGGGCACAAACCTACCATCGGTGGACTAGACAGAACTGGCAAAAAGTGCTCTTCACTGACAAGTCACGGATTTGTCTCACCCGGGGTGATGGTCGAATTTGTGTTTATCGTCGAAGGAATAAGCGTTACACCGAGGCCTCATCTCTGGAGCGGGATCGATTTGGAGGTGGAGGGTCCGTCATGGTCTGGGGCGGTGTGTCACAGCATCATCGGACTGAGGTTGTCATTGCAGGCAATCTCAACCCTGTGCGTTACAGGGAAGACATCCTCCTCCCTGATGTGGTACCCTTCCTGCAGGCTCATCCTGACATGACCCTCCAGCATGACAATGCCACCGGCCATACTGCTCGTTCTTTGCGTGACTTCCTGCAAAACAGGAATGTCAGTGTTCTGCCATGGCCAGCGAAGAGCCCAAATCTCAATCCCATTGAGCACATCTGGGACCTGTTGGATCGGAGGGGAGGGCTATTCCCCCCAGAAATGTCCGGGAACTTGCAGGTGCCTTGGTGGAATAGTGGGGTAACATCTCACAGCAAGAACTGGCAAATCTGGTGCAGTCCATGAGGAGGAGATGCACTGCAGTACTTAATGCAGCTGGTGGCCACACCACATCGGGGTGGCAGGGTAGCCTAGTGGTTAGAGTGTTGGACTAGTAACCAGAAGGTTGCAAGTTCAAGCCCCTGAGCTGACAAGGTACTAATCTGTCATTCTGCCCCTGAACAGGCAGTTAACCCACTGTTCCTAGGCCGTCATTGTAAATAAGAATTTGTTCTTAACTCACTTGCCTCGTTAAATAAAGGTAAAATAAAAAAATTAACTGACTTTTGATTTTGACCCCCCTTTGTTCAGGGACACATTATTCCATTTCTGTTAGTCACGTGTCTGTGGAACTTGTTCAGTTTATGTCTCAGTTGTTGAATCTTGTTATGTTCATACAAATATTTGGTATTTGTTTCATTAGTCCGTTGTTGATTACATAGTCCCGAAATGTTTTGCAATGCAGAGATCAAGTTTTCAAGATGTAATTGTCAAAATACAGAAATCTGGCTCATATTTATTTATTTAACCTTTATTCAACTAGGCAAGTCAGTTAAGAACAAATTCTTCAATTCAGGGCAATTCAGGGTTCAAGTCAGGGCTTTGGCTGGGCCACTCAAGGACATTCAGAGACTTGTCCTGAAGCCACTCCGGCGTTGTCTTGGTTGTGTGCTTAGGGTCATTGTCCCAGTTTTGAGGTCCTGAGCGCTATGGAACAGGTTTTCAGTGAAGATCTCTCTATACTTTGTTCCGTTCATCTTTGCCTTGATCCTAACTAGTCTCCCAGTCCTTGCCACTGGATTAGCGGACCAGAGAATCTTGTTTCTCATGGTCTGAGATTCTTTAGGTCATCCTCATGGCTTTGGTTTTTGCTCTGACATGCACTGTCCACTGCGGGACCTTCCATAGACAGGTGTCTGCCTTTCCAAATCATGTCCAATCAATTGAATTTACCACAGGTGGACTCCAATCAAGTTGTAGAAACAGGGTCTGAATACTTATGTCAATAAGGTATTTCTGTACTGTGTGTAGATTGCTGAGGAAAATACATGTAAAATAAATGTTATCAATTTTAGAATAAGGCTGTGACTGTCATGCCCTGACCTTAGGGAGTCTTTTTATTTCTCTATTTGATTAGGTCATGGTGTGATTTGGGTGGGCATTCTAGTTTGTCTGTTTCTTAGTTGGCCGGGTATGGTTCCCAATCAGAGGCAGCTGTCTATCATTGTCTCTGATTGGGGATCATACTTAGGCAGCCTGTTTTCCTCCTTAGTTTGTGGGATCTTGTTATTGCATAGTTACTAGGTAGCCTGCAGAACGTTACGTTTGTTTATCTTTTTTTTTTTTTTTTTTTTTTTGCTGTTCATCAAAATAAAGAAAGATGTACGCCTACCACGCTGCACATTGGTCTCGTTCCAATAACGGACGTAACAGTAACGTAACATAATGTGGAAAAAATCAAGTTGTCTGAAAACTTTCCGAAGGCCATGTATACTGGGAGAACTGTCTCAATAGTGCACTGTATACTGGGAGAACTGTCTCAATAGTGCACTGTATTCTGGGAGAACTGTCTCAACAGGGCACTGTATTCTGGGAGAACTGTCTCAATAGTGCACTGTATTCTGGGAGAACTGTCTCAATAGTGCACTGTATTCTGGGAGAACTGTCTCAATAGTGCACTGTATACTCTGAGAACTGTCTCAATAGTGCACTGTATACTGGGAGAACTGTCTCAATAGTGCACTGTATACTCTGAGAACTGTCTCAATAGTGCACTGTATTCTGGGAGAACTGTCTCAATAGTGCACTGTATACTGGGAGAACTGTCTCAATAGTGCACTGTATTCTGGGAGAACTGTCTCAACAGGGCACTGTATTCTGGGAGAACTGTCTCAATAGTGCACTGTATTCTGGGAGAACTGTCTCAATAGTGCACTGTATTCTGGGAGAACTGTCTCAATAGTGCACTGTATACTCTGAGAACTGTCTCAATAGTGCACTGTATACTGGGAGAATTGTCTCAATAGTGCACTGTATACTCTGAGAACTGTCTCAATAGTGCACTGTATTCTGGGAGAACTGTCTCAATAGTGCACTGTATTCTGGGAGAACTGTCTCAATAGTGCACTGTATACTCTGAGAACTGTCTCAATAGTGCACTGTATACTGGGAGAACTGTCTCAATAGTGCACTGTATACTGGGAGAACTGTCTCAATAGTGCACTGTATACTGGGAGAACTGTCTCAATAGTGCACTGTATACTGGGAGAACTGTCTCAATAGTGCACTGTATACTGGGAGAACTGTCTCAATAGTGCACTGTATACTGGGAGAACTGTCTCAATAGTGCACTGTATACTGGGATAACTGTCTCAATAGTGCACTGTATACTGGGAGAACTGTCTCAATAGTGCACTGTATTCTGGGAGAACTGTCTCAATAGTGCACTGTATACTGGGAGAACTGTCTCAATAGTGCACTGTATTCTGGGAGAACTGTCTCAATAGTGCACTGTATACTGGGAGAACTGTCTCAATAGTGCACTGTATTCTGGGAGAACTGTCTCAATAGTGCACTGTATTCTGGGAGAACTGTCTCAATAGTGCACTGTATTCTGGGAGAACTGTCTCAATAGTGCACTGTATACTGGGAGAACTGTCTCAATAGTGCACTGTATACTGGGAGAACTGTCTCAATAGTGCACTGTATACTGGGAGAACTGTCTCAATAGTGCACTGTATTCTGGGAGAACTGTCTCAATAGTGCACTGTATACTGGGAGAACTGTCTCAATAGTGCACTGTATACTGGGAGAACTGTCTCAATAGTGCACTGTATACTGGGAGAACTGTCTCAATAGTGCACTGTATTCTGGGAGAACTGTCTCAATAGTGCACTGTATACTGGGAGAACTGTCTCAATAGTGCACTGTATTCTGGGAGAACTGTCTCAATAGTGCACTGTATTCTGGGAGAACTGTCTCAATAGTGCACTGTATTCTGGGAGAACTGTCTCAATAGTGCACTGTATTCTGGGAGAACTGTCTCAATAGTGCACTGTATTCTGGGAGAACTGTCTCAACAGTGCACTGTATTCTGGGAGAACTGTCTCAATAGTGCACTGTATACTGGGAGAACTGTCTCAATGATTCACTGTATACTGGGAGAACTATCTCAATAGTGCACTGTATACTGGGAGAACTGTCTCAATAGTGCACTGTATACTGGGAGAACTGTCTCAATAGTGCACTGTATACTGGGAGAACTGTCTCAATAGTGCACTGTATACTGGGAGAACTGTCTCAATAGTGCACTGTATTCTGGGAGAACTGTCTCAATAGTGCACTGTATTCTGGGAGAACTGTCTCAATAGTGCACTGTATTCTGGGAGAACTGTCTTAATAGTGCACTGTATACTGGGAGAACTGTCTCAATAGTGCACTGTATTCTGGGAGAACTGTCTCAATAGTGCACTGTATTCTGGGAGAACTGTCTCAATAGTGCACTGTATACTCTGAGAACTGTCTCAATAGTGCACTGTATACTGGGAGAACTGTCTCAATAGTGCACTGTATACTCTGAGAACTGTCTCAATAGTGCACTGTATTCTGGGAGAACTGTCTCAATAGTGCACTGTATTCTGGGAGAACTGTCTCAATAGTGCACTGTATACTCTGAGAACTGTCTCAATAGTGCACTGTATACTGGGAGAACTGTCTCAATAGTGCACTGTATACTGGGAGAACTGTCTCAATAGTGCACTGTATACTGGGAGAACTGTCTCAATAGTGCACTGTATACTGGGAGAACTGTCTCAATAGTGCACTGTATACTGGGAGAACTGTCTCAATAGTGCACTGTATACTGGGATAACTGTCTCAATAGTGCACTGTATACTGGGAGAACTGTCTCAATAGTGCACTGTATTCTGGGAGAACTGTCTCAATAGTGCACTGTATACTGGGAGAACTGTCTCAATAGTGCACTGTATTCTGGGAGAACTGTCTCAATAGTGCACTGTATACTGGGAGAACTGTCTCAATAGTGCACTGTATTCTGGGAGAACTGTCTCAATAGTGCACTGTATACTGGGAGAACTGTCTCAATAGTGCACTGTATACTGGGAGAACTGTCTCAATAGTGCACTGTATACTGGGAGAACTGTCTCAATAGTGCACTGTATACTGGGAGAACTGTCTCAATAGTGCACTGTATTCTGGGAGAACTGTCTCAATAGTGCACTGTATTCTGGGAGAACTGTCTCAATAGTGCACTGTATACTGGGAGAACTGTCTCAATAGTGCACTGTATTCTGGGAGAACTGTCTCAATAGTGCACTGTATACTGGGAGAACTGTCTCAATAGTGCACTGTATACTGGGAGAACTGTCTCAATAGTGCACTGTATACTGGGAGAACTGTCTCAATAGTGCACTGTATACTGGGAGAACTGTCTCAATAGTGCACTGTATTCTGGGAGAACTGTCTCAATAGTGCACTGTATTCTGGGAGAACTGTCTCAATAGTGCACTGTATTCTGGGAGAACTGTCTCAATAGTGCACTGTATTCTGGGTGAACTGTCTCAATAGTGCACTGTATACTCTGAGAACTGTCTCAATAGTGCACTGTATACTGGGAGAACTGTCTCAATAGTGCACTGTATACTGGGAGAACTGTCTCAATAGTGCACTGTATACTGGGAGAACTGTCTCAATAGTGCACTGTATACTGGGAGAACTGTCTCAATAGTGCACTGTATACTGGGAGAACTGTCTCAATAGTGCACTGTATACTGGGAGAACTGTCTCAATAGTGCACTGTATACTGGGAGAACTGTCTCAATAGTGCACTGTATTCTGGGAGAACTGTCTCAATAGTGCACTGTATTCTGGGAGAACTGTCTCAATAGTGCACTGTATTCTGGGAGAACTGTCTCAATAGTGCACTGTATACTGGGAGAACTGTCTCAATAGTGCACTGTATACTGGGAGAACTGTCTCAATAGTGCACTGTATACTGGGAGAACTGTCTCAATAGTGCACTGTATTCTGGGAGAACTGTCTCAATAGTGCACTGTATTCTGGGAGAACTGTCTCAATAGTGCACTGTATACTGGGAGAACTGTCTCAATAGTGCACTGTATTCTGGGAGAACTGTCTCAATAGTGCACTGTATACTGGGAGAACTGTCTCAATAGTGCACTGTATACTGGGAGAACTGTCTCAATAGTGCACTGTATACTGGGAGAACTGTCTCAATAGTGCACTGTATTCTGGGAGAACTGTCTCAATAGTGCACTGTATACTGGGAGAACTGTCTCAATAGTGCACTGTATTCTGGGAGAACTGTCTCAATAGTGCACTGTATTCTGGGAGAACTGTCTCAATAGTGCACTGTATTCTGGGAGAACTGTCTCAATAGTGCACTGTATTCTGGGAGAACTGTCTCAATAGTGCACTGTATTCTGGGAGAACTGTCTCAACAGTGCACTGTATTCTGGGAGAACTGTCTCAATAGTGCACTGTATACTGGGAGAACTGTCTCAATGATTCACTGTATACTGGGAGAACTATCTCAATAGTGCACTGTATACTGGGAGAACTGTCTCAATAGTGCACTGTATACTGGGAGAACTGTCTCAATAGTGCACTGTATACTGGGAGAACTGTCTCAATAGTGCACTGTATACTGGGAGAACTGTCTCAATAGTGCACTGTATACTGGGAGAACTGTCTCAATAGTGCACTGTATTCTGGGAGAACTGTCTCAATAGTGCACTGTATTCTGGGAGAACTGTCTCAATAGTGCACTGTATTCTGGGAGAACTGTCTTAATAGTGCACTGTATACTGGGAGAACTGTCTCAATAGTGCACTGTATTCTGGGAGAACTGTCTCAATAGTGCACTGTATACTGGGAGAACTGTCTCAATAGTGCACTGTATACTGGGAGAACTGTCTCAATAGTGCACTGTATACTGGGAGAACTGTCTCAATAGTGCACTGTATTCTGGGAGAACTGTCTCAATAGTGCACTGTATACTGGGAGAACTGTCTCAATAGTGCACTGTATTCTGGGAGAACTGTCTCAATAGTGCACTGTATACTGGGAGAACTGTCTCAATAGTGCACTGTATACTGGGAGAACTGTCTCAATAGTGCACTGTATACTGGGAGAACTGTCTCAATAGTGCACTGTATTCTGGGAGAACTGTCTTAATAGTGCACTGTATACTGGGAGAACTGTCTCAATAGTGCACTGTATTCTGGGAGAACTGTCTCAATAGTGCACTGTATACTGGGAGAACTGTCTCAATAGTGCACTGTATACTGGGAGAACTGTCTCAATAGTGCACTGTATACTGGGAGAACTGTCTCAATAGTGCACTGTATTGTCATGTCTTGTTATGTCTGTTCCTGTCCTTTCTCTTCACTCTGTCTCTCTCTGCTGGTCTTTTTAGGTTACCTTCTCTGTCTCTCATTCTTCAGCTGTTCTACATCCCCCTAACTAGCTCATTCACTCTTTCCCACCTGTTCTCTCTTCCCCCTCTGATTATGTCTCTATTTCTCTCTCTGTTCCTGCTACTTTCAGTGTCTGATTCTTGTTTGTGTTTTTGATGCCAGAAGCAAGCTGTCGTCCCGTTTGCTTCCACCTTGTCCTATCCTGTCGGAGTCTGCCTGGCAGGTGCATCCTGCATTATACTAACGTTCTTTTTGTTCCATTGACTACGTTGGAAGAGGATTTATGCCATTCCTGTTTTTCATTAAAGAACTCTGTTTTCTGTTAAAACCGCTTTTGGGTCTTCACTCAAGTACATAACAGAAGAATCAGACCAAGAATGGACCCAGCGGCTCCGGACCCTTTTCACTCCGCCGTCGAGATCCAGGGAGCGATGCTAGGCAGACACGAGGAAGAATTGTCTGCTGCTCGACATGCCGTTGAGACCCTGGCCGTCCAAGTCTCCGACCTCACAAGACAGGTTCACCAACTCCACCTCGATCCACCGCCCACTTCCAGGGTTTCCGAGTCTCCGGAGCCCAGGATCAACAACCCGCCGTGTTACTCTGGGAGCCCACTGAGTGCCGCTCATTCCTCACTCAGTGTGATGTGGTGTTCTCTCTCCAGCCCAACACTTACTCCAGGAGCGCAGCCCGCATCGCCTACGTCATTTCTCTCCTTACCGGACGGGCGCGTGAGTGGGGCACGGCAATCTGGGAGGCGAGGGCTGAGTGTATTAACCAGTATCAGGACTTTAAGGAGGAGATGATACGGGTTTTTGACCGTTCTGTTTTTGGGGAGGAGGCTTCCGGGGCCCTGTCTTCCCTATGTCAGGGGAATCGATCCATAACGGATTATTCTATTGAGTTTCGCACTCTCGCTGCCTCTAGTGACTGGAACGAGCCGGCTTTGCTCGCTCGTTTTCTGGAGGGTCTCCTCGTCGAGGTTAAGGATGAGATCCTCTCCCGGGAGGTTCCTTCCAGTCTGGACTCCTTAATAGCTCTCGCTATTCGCATAGAGCGACGGTTTGATCTTCGTCGCCGAGCTCGTGGAAAGGAGCTCGCGTTCTCCGTTGCTCCCCTCTCCACATCACTGCCACCTGCCGCATCACTGCCACCCTCCTCCGCCGGCTCGGATGCTGAGCCTATGCAGCTGGGGGTATCCGCATCTCGGCCAAGGAGAAGGAACGGAGAATCACCAATCGCCTCTGTCTCTACTGCGGCTCCGCTGGTCATTTTGTCACCTCATGTCCAGTAAAAGCCAGAGCTCATCAGTAAGAGGAGGGCTACTGGTGAGCGCAACTACTCAGGCCTCTCCTTCTGGATCACGCACTACCTTTCCGGTCCATCTCCGCTGGCCCGGTTCATCTGCTTCCTGCAGTGCCTTGATAGACTCTGGGGCGGAGGGCTGTTTTATGGACGAGACCTGGGCTCGGGAACATGACATTCCTCTCAGACAGTTAGGGGAGCCCACGGCCTTGTTCGCTTTAGATGGCAGTTCTCTCCCCAAGATTCAGCGTGAGACGCTGCCTTTAACCCTCACTGTCTCTGGTAATCATAGCGAAACCATTTCTTTTTTAATTTTTTGTTCACCTTTTACACCTGTTGTTTTGGGTCATCCCTGGCTAGTGCGCCATAACCCTTCTATTAATTGGTCTAGTAATACTATCCTATCCTGGAATGTTTCTTGTCATGTGACCTGTTTAATGTCTGCTATCCCTCCTGTTTCCTCTGTCTCTTCTTCACAGGAGGAGCCTGGCGATTTGACAGGGGTGCCGGAGGAGTATCACGATCTGCGCACGGTGTTCAGTCGTTCCAAGGCCACTTCTCTCCCTCCACACCGGTCGTATGACTGTAGTATTGATCTCCTTCCGGGAACTACTCTCCCGGGGTAGATTATACTCTCTGTCGGCTCCCGAACGTAAGGCTCTCGAGGATTATTTGTCGGTTTCGCTCGACGCCGGTACCATAGTCTCCTCCTCCTCTCCCGCCGGAGCGGGGTTTTTTTTTGTTCAGAAGAAGGACGGGTCCCTGCGCCCATGCGTGGATTATCGAGGGCTGAATGACATAACAGTTAAGAATCGTTATCCGCTTCCTCTTATGTCTTCAGCCTTCGAGATCCTGCAGGGAGCCAGGTTTTTCACCAAATTGGACCTTCGTAACGCCTACCATCTCGTGCGCATCAGGGAGGGGACGAGTGGAAGACGGCGTTTAACACTCCGTTAGGGCACTTTGAATACCGGGTTCTTCCTTTCGGCCTCGTTAACGCTCCAGCTGTCTTTCAGGCACTAGTTAACGACGTCCTGAGAGACATGCTGAACATTTTTGTTTTCGTTTACATGGACGATATCCTGATTTTTTCACCGTCTCTCTCGATTCATGTTCAGCACGTGCGACGCGTCCTCCAGCGCCTTTTGGAGAACTGTCTTTATGTGAAGGCTGAGAAGTGCACTTTTCATGCCGCCTCTGTCCCTTTTCTCGGTTCCGTTATTTCCGCTGAGGGCATTAAGATGGATCCCGCTAAGGTCCAGGCTGTCATTGATTGGCCCGTTCCTAAGTCACGCGTCGAGCTGCAGCGCTTTCTGGGCTTCGCTAATTTCTATCGTCGTTTCATCCGTAATTTCGGTCAGGTGGCAGCTCCCCTCACAGCCCTTACTTCTGTTAAGACGTGCTTTAAGTGGTCCGTTTCCGCCCAGGGAGCTTTTGATCTTCTTAAGAATCGTTTTACATCCGCACCTATTCTTGTTACACCTGACATCTCTAGTCAGTTTGTTGTTGAGGTTGACGCGTCAGAGGTGGGCGTGGGAGCCATTCTTTCTCAGCGCTCTCTCTCTGACGGCAAGGTCCATCCTTGCGCGTTTTTCTCTCATCGCTTATCGCCGTCAGAACGTAACTATGATGTTGGTAATCGCGAACTGCTCGCCATCCGCTTAGCCCTAGGCGAATGGCGACAGTGGTTGGAGGGGCGACCGTTCCTTTTGTCGTTTGGACTGACCATAGGAACCTTGAGTACATCCGTTCAGCCAAACGACTTAATGCGCGTCAGGCTCGTTGGGCTCTGTTTTTCGCTCGTTTCGAGTTTGTTATTTCTTATCGTCCGGGCTCAAAAACACCAAGCCTGATGCTTTATCTCGTCTCTTCAGTTCTTCTGAGGTCTCCACCGACCCCGAGGGGATTCTCCCTGACGGGCGTGTCGTCGGGTTGACTGTCTGGGGAATTGAGAGGCAGGTAAAGCAAGCACTCGCTCACACTCCGTCGCCGCGAGCTTGTCCTAGGAACCTTCTGTTCGTTCCCGTTCCTACTCGTCCGGCCGTTCTTCAGTGGGCCCACTCTGCCAAGTTAGCCGGCCACCCCGGCGTTCGGGGTACGCTCGCTTCCATTCGCCAGCGTTTCTGGTGGCCCACTCGGGAACGTGACGCGCGTCGATTTGTCGCCGCTTGTTCGGTCTGCGCGCAGACTAAATCTGGGAACTCTCCTCCTGCCGGCCGTCTCAGACCGCTTCCCATTCCCTCTCGACCGTGGTCTCACATCGCTTTAGATTTTATCACCGGACTGCCTTCATCAGCGGGGAAGACAGTTATTCTTACGGTTATCGATAGATTCTCTAAGGCGGCTCATTTCATTCCTCTCGCTAAGCTCCCTTCTGCTAAGGAGACGGCTCAGATCATTATCGAGAATGTTTTCCGAATTCATGGCCTTCCGTCTGACGTCGTTTCCGACAGAGGCCCGCAGTTCACGTCTCAATTTTGGAGGGAGTTTTGCCGTTTGATTGGGGCTTCCGTCAGTCTCTCGTCCGGCTTTCATCCCCAGTCTAACGGTCAAGCCGAACGGGCCAATCAGACTGTTGGTCGCATTTTACGCAGTCTTTCTTTTCGTAACCCTGCGTCTTGGTCAGAACAGCTCCCCTGGGCAGAGTACGCCCACAACTCGCTTCCCTCGTCTGCTACCGGTCTATCTCCTTTTCAGAGTAGCCTCGGGTACCAGCCTCCGCTGTTCTCATCTCAGCTCGCCGAGTCCTGCGTTCCCTCCGCTCAGGCTTTTGTCCAGCGTTGCGAGCGCACCTGGAAGGGGGTCAGGTCGGCACTTTGCCGTAATAGGACGCAGACTGTGAGGGCCGCTAATAAGCGTAGGACCAAGAGTCCTAGATATTGTTGCGGTCAGAGAGTATGGCTCTCCACTCAGAACCTTCCCCTTAAGACAGCTTCTCGCAAGTTGGCCCCGCGGTTCATTGGTCCGTTCCGTATTTCTCAGGTCATTAATCCTGTCGCAGTGCGACTTCTTCTCCAGCGCTATCTTCGTCGCGTTCACCCGGTCTTCCATGTCTCCTGTGTTAAGCCCGTTCTTCGCGCCCCCGCTCGTCCCTCCCCCCATCCTTGTCGAGGCGCACCCATCTACAGGGTTCGTAAGATTTTGGACATGCGCCCTCGGGGCCGTGGTCATCAGTACCTAGTGGATTGGGAGGGGTACGGTCCTGAGGAGAGGAGTTGGGTTCCCTCTCGGGACGTGCTGGACCGTTCGCTGATCGATGATTTCCTCCGTTGCCGCCAGGTTTCCTCCTCGAGTGCGCCAGGAGGCGCTCGGTGAGTGGGGGGTACTGTCATGTCTTGTTATGTCTGTTCCTGTCCTTTCTCTTCACTCTGTCTCTCTCTGCTGGTCTTTTTAGGTTACCTTCTCTGTCTCTCATTCTTCAGCTGTTCTACATCTCCCCTAACTAGCTCATTCACTCTTTCCCACCTGTTCTCTCTTCCCCCTCTGATTAGGTCTCTATTTCTCTCTCTGTTCCTGCTACTTTCAGTGTCTGATTCTTGTTTGTGTTTTTGATGCCAGAAGCAAGCTGTCGTCCCGTTTGCTTCCACCTTGTCCTATCCTGTCGGAGTCTGCCTGGCAGGTGCATCCTGCATTATACTAACGTTCTTTTTGTTCCATTGACTACGTTGGAAGAGGATTTATGCCATTCCTGTTTTTCATTAAAGAACTCTGTTTTCTGTTAAAACCGCTTTTGGGTCTTCACTCAAGTACATAACACTGTATACTGGGAGAACTGTCTTAATAGTGCACTGTATACTGGGAGAACTGTCTCAATAGTGCACTGTATACTGGGAGAACTGTCTCAATAGTGCACTGTATACTGGGAGAACTGTCTCAATAGTGCACTGTATTCTGGGAGAACTGTCTCAATAGTGCACTGTATTCTGGGAGAACTGTCTCAATAGTGCACTGTATTCTGGGAGAACTGTCTCAATAGTGCACTGTATTCTGGGAGAACTGTCTCAACAGTGCACTGTATTCTGGGAGAACTGTCTCAATAGTGCACTGTATACTGGGAGAACTGTCTCAATGATTCACTGTATACTGGGAGAACTGTCTCAATAGTGCACTGTATACTGGGAGAACTGTCTCAATAGTGCACTGTATACTGGGAGAACTGTCTCAATAGTGCACTGTATACTGGGAGAACTGTCTCAATAGTGCACTGTATACTGGGAGAACTGTCTCAATAGTGCACTGTATTCTGGGAGAACTGTCTCAATAGTGCACTGTATTCTGGGAGAACTGTCTAAATAGTGCACTGTATTCTGGGAGAACTGTCTCAATAGTGCACTGTATTCTGGGAGAACTGTCTAAATAGTGCACTGTATTCTGGGAGAACTGTCTCAATAGTGCACTGTATTCTGGGAGAACTGTCTAAATAGTGCACTGTATTCTGGGAGAACTATCTCAATAGTGCAATGTATACTGGGAGAACTGTCTCAATGATTTACTGTATACTGGGAGAACTGTCTCAATAGTGCACTGTATTCTGGGAGAACTGTCTCAATAGTACACTGTATACTGGGAGAACTGTCTCAATGATTCACTGTATACTGGGAGAACTGTCTCAATAGTGCACTGTATATTGGGAGGACTGTCAACAATGATTCACTGTACTGGGAGAACTGTCAACAATGATGCACTGTATACTGAGAGAACTGTCAACAATGATTCACTGTATACTGGGAGGACTGTCAACAATGATTCACTGTATACTGGGAGGACTGTCAACAATGATTCACTGTATACTGGGAGGACTGTCAACAATGATTCACTGTATACTGGGAGAACTGTCTCAATTGATTCACTTGAAATACAGACTTACATACATTCAACATGTATATCGGAATGGGCTTAGATTTGTCAGTTCCTTTATGAAATACATTGAATTTTACATAGTTGGAGAACCTCATTTCACCATGTAAATCTTTCAGTTGCATCACATTTTGCGATTTCATTTTCATGGAATCTCTGTATAAAGCATGACAAGTTCATAGTATCTGTACAAGCACTCCATGTCACACACTAATGATGTCGAATTTACGTACCTGTAATATGAGCAGCACTAGGAAGTATGCATTAGCTGCTCTCTGGAACTGTTCGAACAGATTGATGGGCAGGAAGGTGAAGACATTGTACTTGCAGGTTCTGATGTGATTGTCCTTTTGGGGGGGGGGGGCGCAAATATAGAATGGTCAATACCATCTACATCATGACAGTATCATTGGTACACTGTGATAACATGTGCTTTGTGTTCTCACTTACAGCATATGCAAACTTTTCATTGTAGTCCCTGTCATTGGCTCTCACATGTCGTTCTTCCTCTAGATGAAAACAGTGTACAGTATATGACAACCACAGCATATTAGACAATTGTAGGACTCTACTTAGAATGTTTACATATTTTTTTGTTGTACGTTGAATTATAGAATGTTGAGAATTGACACTGAAGTCTGTAAAGGCTAAGAGTATATAACCACTGATTGTCTCCAAGACAGGACACACCGTTGCTTCCCACCAAGCATATCCCCTTTAGGCACCACCCCAACAACCACCACCACCCTCACCACCACCAACAACAACCACCACCACCCTCACCACCACCAACAGCAACTCCACCAACAACAACCACCACCACCAACAGCAACTCCACCAACAACAACCACCACCACCAACAGCAACTCCACCAACAACAACCACCACCACCAACAGCAACTCCACCAACAACAACCACCACCACCAACAGCAACTCCACCAACAACAACCACCACCACCAACAACAACAACTCCACCACCAACAACAACTCCACCACCAACAACAACTCCACCAACAACAACCACCACCACCAACAGCAACTCCACCAACAACAACCACCACCACCAACAGCAACTCCACCAACAACAACCACCACCACCAACAGCAACTCCACCACCAACAGCAACTCCACCACCAACAACAACACCAACAACAACAACCACCACCACCAACAGCAACTCCACCAACAACAACCACCACCACCAACAGCAACTCCACCACCAACAGCAACTCCACCACCAACAACAACAACATAACCAACAACAACACCAACAGCAACTCCACCAACAACAACCACCACCACCAACAGCAACTCCACCAACAACAACCACCACCACCAACAGCAACTCCACCAACAACAACCACCACCACCAACAGCAACTCCACCACCAACAGCAACTCCACCACCAACAACAACACCAACAACAACTCCACCACCAACAACAACCACCACCACCAACAACAGCTCCACCACCAACAACAACTCCACCAACAACAACCACCACCACCAACAACAGCTCCACCACCAACAACAACAACAACTCCACCACCAACAACAACAACAACTCCACCACCTACAACAACTCCACCACCAACAACAACTACACCACTACCAACAGCAACTCCACCACCAACAACAACTCCACCACCAACAACAACAACAACTCCACCAACAACAACAACTCCACCACCACCAACAACTCCACCAACAACAACAACTCCACCACCAAAAACAACAACTCCACCACCAACAACCACCACCACCAACAGCAACTCCACCACCAACAACAACTCCACCACCAACAACAACTCCACCACCAATAACCACCACCACCAACAGCAACTCCACCAACAACAACAGCTCCACCACCAACAACAACTCCACCACCAACAACAACTCCACCAACAACAACAACAACAGCTCCACCACCAACAACAACTCCACCAAAAACAACCACCACCACCAACAACAACAACTCCACCACCAACAACAACTCCACCACCAACAACAACTCCATAACCAACAACAACTCCATAACCAACAACAACTCCATCACCAACAACAACTCCACCACCACCAACTGCAACTCAACCACCAACAACAACTCCACCACCAACAACTCCACCACCAACAACAACTCCATCACCAACAACAACTCCATCACCAACAACAACTCCACCACCAACAACAACTCCACCACCAACATCAACTCCACCACCACCACCAACAACAACTCCACCACCAACAACAACAACAACTCCACCACCAACAACAACTCCACCACCACCAACAACAACAACTCCACCACCAACAACAACTCCACCACCAAAAACAACAACAACTCCACCACCAACAACAACTCCACCACCAACAACAACTCCTCCACCAACAACAACTCCACCACAACCATCAAGAACAACAACACCACCACCACCCAGCAAGATAGCTTTACCTTGTCCAGCATCTTTCCCACGTGAGCTCCAGCATCCCCTCCGTGGTATTAACATCCACAACCATTTCTCCGCCATTTCTTTCCCCAGCTGTCATTCTTTGCAGGAACAAGGTCAGAAAATAGCCATTGTGAATAGGCCGATATTGACTCCAGATGTTCACTTTACAATGTCCCTGTTAAAACACAGTAGGTCCAGTTCTCATCCAGACGAACCGGGGACCTTCTGCCCGACACACTGACGTACTCATACCCGTTTAGAGAAAAATAAGTTTTAGTAGGTCATTTCTCCCACTGATACCTTCCTGGGTAGGCATGTGGAACCTGTCTCCACTTGCCCTCTTTAGTGAAACGGAGTCTTTTCATCTGCACTAACAGACCCAGCCCCGGAATGTACTGTACCTCAGGGCTAAGAAATTGACAGTCGACTGCAGGGGAACAAATTCATTATACACTGTAGCCAAATGATGCCTCATTTTGGTTCGTAAACACCCTTAATAATCTACCTAACAACTCATAAAGAAAGGACACACAAAAAAAAAAACACAGATCCGGGTGGGCACAGACCAAAATCCACAATCGCCCCTTTAACGGGGTTAAATCTGCAGTTCAAACAACAACAACAACAACGACGACGCCCGTCACCCTTTCACTGTTTTAGTGATGGAGTTGGAGGACATAATGCCAATCCATGACATCAACAGTATAGTTTGAACCATGTTTTTTGGGGGGGCTCTACAGTGTTTGTTTACAATTACATTGTTTACCAACAATGGAGATAAAAAATAATAATAATTAAAAAGCATATATTTTGGTTTTCGAAGGTTGAACAAAAAACCATGAGACATTTATATGTTCCATTCTTCCAGAATCAATGGGTATACAGCACAACCATCAACAACAACAACAACAGCAGCACAACCATCATCAACAACAACAACAACAACAGCACAACTATCAACAACAACAACAACAGCACAACCATCAACAACAACAACAACAACAGCACAACCATCAACAACAACAACAACAACAACAACAACAGCACAACCAACAACTCCACCACCAACAACAACTCCACCAACAACAACAACTCCACCACCACCAACAACAACAACAACGCCACCAACAACAACAACAACAACTTCACCAACAACAACAACAACTCCACCAACAACAACAACTCCACCAACAACAACAACTCCACCAACAACAACAACAACAACAACAACTCCACCACCAACAACAACTCCACCACCAACAACAACTCCACCACTAACAACAACTCCACCACCAACAACAACTCCACCACAACCATCAACAACAAAAACGACTCCACCAACAACAACAACTCCACCACCAACAACAACTCCACCACCAACAACAACTCCACCAACAACAACAACAACAACAACAACAACGCCACCAACAACAACAACAACTCCACCAACAACAACAACAACAACTCCACCAACAACAACAACAACTCCACCAACAACAACAACAACAACAACTCCACCACCAACAACAACAACAACTCCACCAACAACAACAACAACAACTCCACCACCAACAGGATAGGATAAGTAATCCTTCTCACCCCCCCAACAAATGATTTAGATGCACTATTGTAAAGTGGCTGTTCCACTGGATGTCAGAAGGTGAATTCACCAATTTGTAAGTCGCTCTGGATAAGAGCGTCTGCTAAATATATAATAATAATATATAATAATAATATATCCCATTTAGAGAAATGACTTAAATGTAATGTAAATGTAACAACAACTCCACCACCAACAACAACTCCACCACAACCATCAACAACAAAAACAACTCCACCAACAACAACAACTCCACCACCAACAACAACTCCACCACCAACAACAACTCCACCACCAACAACAACAACAACAACGCCACCAACAACAACAACAACTCCACCAACAACAACAACAACAACTCCACCAACAAAAACAACAACTCCACCACCAACAACAACAACAACTCCACCAACAACAACAACAACAACTCCACCAACAACAACAACAACTCCACCACCAACAACAACAACAACAACTCCACCACCACCACCACCAACAACAACAACTCCACCAACAACAACAACACCAACTCCACCAACAACAACAACAACAACAACTCCACCAACAACAACAACAACAACTCCACCAACAACAACAACAACAACAACAACTCCACCACCAACAACTCCACCAACAACAACAACAACTCCACCACCAACAACAACAACTCCACCAACAACAACAACAACTCCACCAACAACAACAACTCCACCAACAACAACAACAACAACTCCACCAACAACAACAACAACAACAACTCCACCAACAACAACAACAACAACTACACCACCACCACCAACAACAACAACAACAACTCCACCAACAACAACAACAACAACTCCACCAACAACAACAACAACTCCACCAACAACAACTCCACCACCAACAACAACTCCACCACCAACAACAACTCCACCACCAACAACAACTCCACCAACAACAACAACAACAACTACACCACCACCAACAACTCCACCACCAACAACAACAACAACTCCACCAACAACAACAACAACAACAACTCCACCACCAACAACAACAACAACTCCACCAACAACAACTCCACCACCAACAACTCCACCACCAACAACAACAACAACTCCACCACCAACAACAACAACAACTCCACCAACAACAACAACAACAACTCCACCACCAACAACTCCACCACCAACAACAACAACAACAACTCCACCACCAACAATAACAACAACTCCACCACCACCAACAACAACAACAACAACTCCAACCACCACCAACAACAACAACTCCACCACCAACAAAAATACTTGTTCTCACCACTCACCATTAAAAAGTCTAAGAATGGATGTAGAGATCGTAGATTACCACTTTTAAACAAAGTGTGTACATCCCGACCACAACAAAGCCACTAAGTAGATGCCTGACTTTACAGCTTTGGTTCACATCAACCAAGCAGGACTCAAACCTACAAACGGTGTTTGAAGAAAAGGGTGAATCATTCCTAAATGTTACAGAATGGCTCACTTCAGAGAATAAGAACACACACACACACAACACACACACACACACACACACATAGTGTAACCAGAGAGGCCCTCTCATTCAACACCTAGACATCCTCATAGTATCCATTGCTGTGAAGATTAATAATTTAAGATTCTCCTTTTGTTGATTTGACCTGAAGCCTCTGCTCTGTTTACCCATTTAGTTACAGACCTTTGTTTAAATACTAGCTGGGCTACCCAAAATTGCCCCCTCCCCCCCCCACCACCACCACCACCACCACCCACATGCCCTTTTAGTAAATTTAGTAAATGCTCAAAATAAGTATTTGAAATATTTCAAATAATATTTTAACCCAGGTCATTTGGTTACTCTACAGTTATTACATTGGCTGGGAAGCTGCAACTGATCAAAGTATTATTCAGATGAAAACTATACAAACAGTGGAAACCAACCATCAATACGGGATCCCATTCACATTTTCATTAAAGACAATTCCGTTTTCAGGTTTGAAACGATCCCGTCATGGTCAGTAACACGGGCCCCCTTTTTGTCATACATGTTGTTTTCTGTGGTACTATTATATCAGACCCCATAAAGATGTAAGACATAGCCTCCTCATCGCGCCTCACAAGCACATCCGACGCTGGGGATCATAAATTACCCCCGATCCTAACATTATCCTTAATGGTTTCCCTAGGGATTCCTCCAAGCCTATTTGCATCCCGTTAATCAATATAGCGAGTGCCACCGGACCAGTAACACTGTAAAACCAATTAGGATCATCTAGCCGTCCATCATATTGACCCCCATCTATGATCATGTTCTCTGTAATAACCAATGCTTTATATATATATATATATACACTAGATGACTAATAGGGGGCGCTGTGTTGAAGCCACCGTGACTCCATCTTTGAACTCCCCGATCGGTATAAAAAAAAAAATTTTGTAAGCTATAGAAACGCATTTATTAATGTCAACATTCGTTTTTTGCCAAATGTAATCTATTACAGACAACTTCATGTATAAGTTTAAATTATAATTATGTGAGCTAAACATACAAATGAAACACGAAAAAACATATATTTTTTTAAATTCCTCAAAGTATCATTTAAAAAAAAAAAAGATTACTAATGTTATTGTCCCCACTACAAAAAAAAAGACTAAACACATGTAATTTTGTCCTTTAAACATGTAATTGAAATACTATAGAATTCCATTATTTCCTGTGAAGGACTTCTCCTACTGGGGAATGCCAATATGGCCAACTGGTGGCTTCAAAGCCTCTCAATGGCCAATACATATCATCAGCAATCTAGGGTTTATATACATTGTTGGTTTTAACACAGAGAACATCAAACAGCAGCGGAATTTTATACCACTACATAGATAGGCTATATAATACCTGTATAATATATAGGTTTAGATAGGCTATATAATACCTGCAGGTTCCACCTTCCCCTTCATCCCACTGCTTAGTCTTCTCCAAATTGAACCAGGAAATAGTTGAGTTCCAATGTCCAACCAGTTTGGAGGATAATCCAGGTAGAGGATTGTGAATACATGAACACATTGTGTTGGGGTGAGATGCCTCTGGGTGGGTGAGTAGGGAAGCAACGATCCGTGGGTCTCACAAGGTCACAGAGCACTAGCTCCACGTCACAGGCAGATACTCATTACAAGGTAACACACACGAACACACACACATCAACTCAAAAGAGGGCATATTGCTTCACTTTATCTCCCTTGACCAGAACACTGTATCATAAAATACATTCACATATATCACTGACTCTCCTGTTTCTCAAATACTGAGCCTACATCTTAAATGACACCCTATTCCCTATATAGTGCACTACTTTAGACCAGGGCCCTATAGAACCCTATTCCCTATATAGTGCACTACTTTTGACCAGAGCCTTATAGAACCCTACTCCTTATATAGTGCACTACTTTAGACCAGAGTCCCTGTAGAACCCTATTCCCTATATAGTGCACTACTTTAGACCAGAGTCCCTATAGAACCCTATTCCCTATATAGTGCACTACTTTAGACCAGAGTCCCTATAGAACCCTATTCCCTATATAGTGCACTACTTTTGACCAGAGCCTTATGGAACCCTATTCCCTATATAGTGCACTACTTTCGACCAGAGCCCTATAGAACCCTATTCCCTATATATAGTGCACTACTTTAGACCAGAGCCTTATATGGGTACTGTTTAAAATAGTGCACTAAATAAGGAATATGGCACCATTCGGGATGCATTCTGAATAAATATATTAAGCTGTTTCTGAGCTTGATCTCTTTTCTACACAAAAGATAATGGAACTAGACACAAGAGATAATGTAACTAGACACAAGAGATAATGGAACTAGACACAAGAGACAATGAAGCTAAACACAAGAGACAATGGAACTAGACACAAGAGACAATGGAACTAGACACAAGAGACAATGGAACTAGACACAAGAGACAATGGAACTAGACACAAGAGACAATGAAGCTAAACACAAGAGACAATGGAACTAGACAAAGAGATAATGGAACTAGACACAAGAGATAATGGAACTAGACACAAGAGACAATGGAACTAGACAAAGAGATAATGGATAACTAGACAGTCTCCCGATGTCTCTCCGGTATTAGCGTCACTATTCTATCCAAAAGGAATGTTTACTGTGTGATACCTGCAATGAAATCCTGTTCAGGGACATTGGTCCTTTGCGATAACTGTAATTTCTAACACACTAAAGAGGTGCAAAATAAAGAGTAACAGACACATGCAGTTGTTCTTACCGATGTAGATGCCTCTGTTAGAACATGATGCCATTGTGTAAGGGGACCTCCCGCTGTAGCCGAGGGTTTTCCTGGAAAACATGGAGCAAAGGACTTCGTTACCCCCTGTATGGTCCTGGTCCACCCCACAGCCCCCTGTATGGTCCTGTTCCACCCCACAGCCCCCTGTATGGTCCTGTTCCACCCCACAGACCCCTGTATGGTCCTGTTCCACCCCACAGCCCCCTGTATGGTCCACCCCACAGTCCCCTGTATGGTCCCACCCCACAGCCCCCTGTATGGTCCACCCCACAGACCCCTGTATGGTCCTGGTCCACCCCAGACCACAGTTGGTCCTGGTCCACCCCTGTATGGTTCTGGTCCACCCAGCCCCTGTATGGTTCTGGTCCACCCCACAGACCCACCCCACAGCCCCCTGTATGGTTCTGGTCCACCCCACAGACCCCTGTATGGTCCTGTTCCACCCCACAGTCCCCTGTATGGTCCTGGTCCACCCCACAGTCCCCTGTATGGTCCTGGTTCCACCCCACAGACCCCTGTATGGTCCTGGTCCAACCCACAGACCCCTGTATGGTCCTGGTCCACCCCACAGACCCCTGTATGGTCCTGGTCCACCCCACAGACCCTGTATGGTTCTGGTCCACCCCACAGACCCTGTATGGTCCTGTTCCACCCCACCCCCTGTAGGTCCCCAACCCACAGCCCCCTGTATGGTCCTGGTCCACCCCACAGACCCCTGTATGGTTCCCACCCCACAGCCCCTGTTCCACCCCACAGACCCCTGTATGGTCCTGGTCCATCCCCCCACACCCCCTGTATGGTTCTGATCCCCCCACAGCCACCTGTATGGTCCTGGTCCACCCCACAGACCCCTGTATGGTCCTAATCCACCCCCTGGTCCACCCCACAGACCCCACCCCACAGATGGTTCTGGTCCACCCCACAGACCCCTGTATGTCCCCCACAGACCCCTGTATGGTCCTGGTCCACCCCACAGACCCTGTATGGTTCTGGTCCACCGACAGCCCACTGGTCCACCCCACAGACCCCTGTATGGTCCTGTTCCACCCCACAGACCCCTATATGGTCCTGTTCCACCCCACAGACCCCTGCGATGCAGCCCACAGAAAATTCTCAGCAACAAAAGCGTGTTCAAATTAAGATCCTACATCTGTTTAGGAAGAGGCAATACTCTATTGTTATAGAATATTACCAATTGGTGAGATAAATACAGACAATTGGACATTGTTAGTGTAAATAAGAATACAGGCAGCAAAAGCTGCAGGGGATGGTTGATCACTAAGAAAGGCTTGGGCATTGTTACTATACTGCTCACCAGGCAGTTTCCCTCAGAGCTGCTCACTGAAACCTAATAGGCTCCCTGCTTTCTTCAGTACAGTACACAGATCTCTGCCGGGAATACTTCTGAGACACAGGGCTTGGTCTGCTGATGTCAGCACCATGCACAGCAAACAGGTAAACACAAAGTCTAACTGCTAGCTCTTATGTACCGTTATGTTTTTGTTTCCCTCTCTCAATGATGAACCCATAGAATAAACAAACTTCAACGGCTAATTTAGTCATTTTAATAGGATCTCTGTTTCGGTCACTTTGCTCCCTCCCCATGATATTCTACTGTGATGTAGCCCACTGAAGGAAAAACAATAACGAAAAGGTTGTAATTTATATATTCTCCCAAAGTTGAAACAACACCTGAACTTATGAACATACCATAACCGTGTTCAGTGTGTATCACTTAGAAAAAATGATACAGTGGAGACCCGATCAAGGTGGCTGAAATGAGCAATGGGTGAAAGGCTTTGAGGATTCCATCTTGTAAATGCTTTTTGAACTTGTTCACGGGTGCTACAGTAAGTAACTCACCTTGCAAACCGTTATTACAGGAGGCCTACATTCGAGACGTGTATAGTGATTTGTAACGTTGACTGAGTGATCGTAACATCAGCGACACATTCAGGCGTTCTTAGCCGTGCATATCTATGCAAATGTCATGGCAGAGTTGAAAGATTTCAACTTGACCATGATCGATACCGTGTATTCACTAATCATGACAATAACTGAATGTAAATTGTAATGCTTTTTTTTTACTCACCGACAACATCGTCCATTCAGTTGGAGACAGTGGGAATCATCGGTAAGGCGAACGAGGAAAATGTAGGCGCATCTGCAGCTCTGGAGAATCTGTGCGCTTCTCTCCCTCGCTCTCTCCGCGCTTCTCTCCCTCGCTCTCTCCTCGTTTCTCTCCCTCGCTCTCTCCGCGCTTCTCTCCCTCGCTCTCTCCTCGTTTCTCTCACTCGCTCTCTCCGCGCTTCTCTCCCTCGCTCTCTCCGCGTTTCTCGCACTCGCTTTCTCCGCGCTTCTCTCCTGTATGCTCTCTCCGCGCTTCTCTCCCCCTCGCTCTCTCCGCGCTTCTCTCCCTCGCTCTCTCCGCGTTTCTCTCACTCGCTCTCTCCGCGTTTCTCTCACTCGCTCTCTCCGCGTTTCTCTCACTCGCTCTCTCCGCGCTTCTCTCCCTCGCTCTCTCCGCGCTTCTCTCCCTCGCTCTCTCCGCGCTTCTCTCACTCGCTCTCTCCGCTCCCTCTCTCTCTCACTGCTTCCGTCTCTCTCTCTCTCTCTTTCTCACTCTCACTGCCTGTATCCCTCTCTCTCTCTCCTCTCTCTCTCTGCCTGTCTCTCTCTCTCTGCCTATTTCCCTCTCTCTCTGTCTCTCTCTACTCAGTGTCGCATTCAAGCCTTATGTTATGAAGCAGAACCAATGATCGACAAAATAATTGTCATTCTCAAATGTGAGAACTTCTCTCACAAATAATAAATAACATAATAACAGTCGTGTATTTAGATATAGTAACAGTCATGTATTTAGATATAATAACAGTCATGTTTTTAGTAGAAGATTAAATAGAATAGAGTCAAATAAAATAGAACAACATATAAACAAATCTTATTGTAGCCTGATGTGTACACACACGCACACACACACACACGCACACACGCACACACGCACGCACACACACACACACACACACACAGAAAGCACACACAGAACCAATGGTTGCCTTGACAAACAGGACATCATGTGGACATCTACGGTACTACAGTATGGTCACATGTCAATGTAACTTGTTGAGGGTTTTATTTGAAGTGAAATGAGTCCTTAAGTTAAGAAACAGGAAGTCCTGCACATCCCAGATGGTTCTGCATTTTACAATGTAGTAACACACAAGGCGAATGAACAGCTTTCAATCAAAACATCAATTAATCAATTCATCATATTGTATTTGTCAAGCCCTTTTAACTAATCAATAGTTGTAATCGTAGAGTGCTTTACAGAAAAAAAGTATAATAACTGGGGGAGTTTTGAATACAGTCTTGAAAAAGAGCAAGTAAATTACCTATTTCATCCCAAGGTGCATGATTTTCCTGTGGTCCTGTTGCACCCCACAGACCCTGTATGGTCCTGATCCAACCCACAGCCCCCGGTATGGTCCTGTTCCACCCCAAAGACCCCTGTATGGTCCTGGTCCACCCCACAGACCCCTGTATGGTCCTGTTCCACCCCACAGACCCCTGTATGGTCCTGGTCCACCCCACAGACCCCTGTATGGTCCTGTTCCACCCCACAGACCCCTGTATGGTCCTGTTCCACCCCACAGACCCCTGTATGGTCCTGATCCAACCCACAGCCCCCGGTATGGTCCTGTTCCACCCCACAACCCCCTGTATGGTCCCGTTCCATCCCACAACCCGATGTATGGTTCTGTTCCACCCCACAGACACCTGTATGGTCCTGTTCAACCCCACAGCCCCCTGTATGGTTCTGGTCCACCCGACAGCCCACTGTATGGTTCTGGTCCACCCCACAGACCCCTGTATGGTCCTGGTCCACCCCACAGACCCCTGTATGGTCCTGTTGCACCACACAGACCCCTGTATGGTCCTGTTCCACCCCACAGCCCCCTGTATGGTTCTGGTCCACCTGACAGCCCCTGGTATGGTTCTGGTCCAACGCACAGACCCCTGTATGGTCCTGTTCCACCCCACAGACCCCTGTATGGTCATGTTCAACCCCACAGCCCCTGTATGGTCCTGTTCAACCCCACAGACCCTGTATGGTTCTGGTCCACCCCACAGACCCCTGTATGGTCCTGTTCCACCCCACAGACCCCTGTATGGTCCTGTTGCACCCCACAGACCCCTGTATGGTCCTGTTCCACCCCACAGACCCCTGTATGGGCCTGTTCCACCCCACAGACCCCTGTATGGTCCTGTTGCACCCCACAGACCCCTGTATGGTCCTGTTCCACCCCACAGACCCCTGTATGGTCCTGTTCCACCCCACAGACCCCTGTATGGTCCTGGTCCACCCCACAGACCCCTGTATGGTCCTGGTCCACCCCACAGCCCCTGTATGGTCCTGTTCCACCCCACAGCCCCCTGTATGGTTCTGGTCCACCAGACAGCCCCTTCTATGGTTCTGGTCCACCCCACAGACCCCTGTATGGTCATGTTCAACCCCACAGACCCTGTATGGTCCTGTTCAACCCCACAATCCCCTGTATGGTTCTGGTCCACCCGACAGCCCACTGTATGGTTCTGGTCCACCCCACAGACCCCTGTATGGTCCTGTTCCACCCCACAGACCCCTGTATGGTTCTGGTCCACCCCACAGACCCCTGTATGGTCCTGTTCCACCGCACAGACCCCTGTATGGTTCTGGTCCACCCGACAGACCCCCATATGGTCCTGGTCCACACCACAGACCTCCATATGGTCCTGGTCCACCCCACAGCCCCGTGTATGGTTCTGGTCCACCCGACAGCCCACTGTATGGTTCTGGTCCACCCCACAGACCCCTGTATGGTTCTGGTCCACCCCACAGACCCCCGTATGGTCCTGTTCCACCCCACAGACCCCTGTATGGTCCTGTTCCACCCCACAGACCCCTGTATGGTCCTGTTCCACCCCACAGACCCCTGTATGGTTCTGGTCCACCCCACAGACCCCTGTATGGTCCACCCACAGACCCCTGTATGGTTCTGGTCCACCCCACAGACCCCTGTATGGTTCTGGTTTACCCCACAGACACCTGTATGGTCCTGGTCCACCCCACAGACCCCTGTATGGTTCTGGTCCTCCCCACAGCCCCCCGTATGGTCCTGTTCCACCCCACAGCCCCGTGTATGGTTCTGGTCCACCCGACAGCCCACTGTATGGTCCTGGTCCACCCCACAGACCCCTGTATGGTCTTGTTCAACCCCACAATCCCCTGTATGGTTCTGGTCCACCCGACAGCCCACTGTATGGTTCTAGTCCACCCCACCCCTGTAGGTCCTGTTCCACCCCAGACCCCTGTATGGTCCTGTTCCACCCCACAGACCCCTGTATGGTCCTGTTCCACCCCACAGACCCCTGTATGGTCCTGGTCCACCCCACAGACCCTGTATGGTCCTGGTCCACCCCACAGACCCCTGTATGGTCCTGGTCCACCCCACAGGCCCCTGTATGGTCCACCCCACAGACGCCTGTATCGTCCTGGTCCATCCCACAGACCCCCGTATGGTTCTAGTCCACCGCACAGACCCTGTATGGTTCGGTTCCACCCCACAGACCCCTGTATGGTCCTGTTCCACCCCACAGTCCCCTGTATGGTCCTGTTCCACCCCACAGTCCCCTGTATGGTCCTGTTCCACCCCACAGACCCCTGTATGGTCCTGGTCCACCCCACAGACCCCTGTATGGTCTTGTTCAACCCCACAATCCCCTGTATGGTTCTGGTCCACCCGACAGCCCACTGTATGGTTCTAGTCCACCCCACAGACCCCTGTATGGTCCTGTTCCACCCCACAGACCCCTGTATGGTCCTGTTCCACCCCACAGACCCCTGTATGGTCCTGTTCCACCCCACAGACCCCTGTATGGTTCTGGTCCACCCCACAGACCCTGTATGGTTCTGGTCCACCCCACAGACCCCTGTATGGTCCTGTTCCACCCCACAGACCCCTGTATGGTCCTGTTCCACCCCACAGCCCCCTGTATGGTCCTGTTCCACCCCACAACCCCCTGTATGGTCCTGTTCAGCCCCACAGCCCCCTGTATGGTTCTGGTCCACCAGACAGCCCCTTCTATGGTTCTGGTCAACCCCACAGACCCCTGTATGGTCATGTTCAACCCCACAGCCCCCTGTATGGTTCTGGTCCACCCGACAGCCCCCTGTATGGTTCTGGTCCACCCCACAGACCCCTGTATGGTCCTGTTCCACCCCACAGACCCCTGTATGGTCCTGTTCAACCCCACAATCCCCTGTATGGTTCTGGTCCACCCGACAGCCCACTGTATGGTTCTGGTCCACCCCACAGACCCCTGTATGGTCCTGTTCCACCCCACAGACCCCTGTATGGTCCTGTTCCACCCCACAGACCCCTGTATGGTCCTGTTCCACCCCACAGACCCCTGTGTGGTTCTGGTCCACCCCACAGGCCCCTGTATGGTCCTGTTCCACCCCACAGACCCCTGTATGGTCCTGTTCCACCCCACAGACCCCTGTGGTTCTGGTCCACCCCACAGACCCCTGTATGGTCCTGTTCCACCCCACAGCCCCCTGTATGGTCCTGTTCCACCCCACAGCCCCCTGTATGGTCCTGTTCCACCCCACAACCCCCTGTATGGTCCTGTTCCACCCCACAACCCCCTGCATGGTTCTGGTCCAACCCACAGATCCCTGTATGGTCCTGTTCCAACCCACAGCCCCCTGTATATGTCCTGTTCCACCCCACAGATCACTGTATGGTCCTGTTCCACCTACAACCCCCTGTATGGTCCTGTTCCAACCCATAGATCCCTGTATGGTCCTGTTCCAACCCACAGCCCCCTGTATATGTCCTGTTCCACCCCACAGATCACTGTATGGTCCTGTTCCACCTACAACCCCCTGTATGGTCCTGTTCAACCCCACAGCCCCCTGTATGGTTCTGGTCCACCCAGCAGCCCCCTGTATGGTTCTGGTCCACCCCACAGACCCCTGTATGGTCCTGTTCCACCCCACAAACCCCTGTATGGTCCTGTTCAACCCCACAATCCCCTGTATGGTTCTGGTCCACCCGACAGCCCACTGTATGGTTCTAGTCCACCCCACAGACCCCTGTATGGTCCTGTTCCACCCCACAGACCCCTGTATGGTCCTGTTCCACCCCACAGACCCCTGTATGGTCCTGTTCCACCCCACAGACCCCTGTATGGTCCTGTTCCACCCCACAGACCCCTGTATGGTTCTGGTCCACCCCACAGACCCCTGTATGGTCCTGTTCCACCCCACAGACCCCTGTATGGTCCTGTTCCACCCCACAGACCCCTGTATGGTCCTGTTCCACCCCACAGACCCCTGTATGGTTCTGGTCCACCCCACAGACCCCTGTATGGTCCTGTTCAACCCCACAGCCCCCTGTATGGTCCTGTTCCACCCCACAGCCCCCTGTATGGTCCTGTTCCACCCCACAGACCCCCTGTATGGTCCTGTTCCACCCCACAACCCCCTGCATGGTTCTGGTCCAACCCACAGATCCCTGTATGGTCCTGTTCCAACCCACAGCCCCCTGTATATGTCCTGTTCCACCCCACAGATCACTGTATGGTCCTGTTCCACCTACAACCCCCTGTATGGTTCTGATCCACCCCACAGACCCCTGTATGGTCCTGTTCCACCCACAGTCCCCTGTATGGTCCTGTTCCACCCCACAGACCCCTGTATGGTCCTGTTCCACCCACAACCCCCTGTATGGTCCTGTTCCACCCCACAGCCCCCTGTATGGTTCTGGTCCACCCGACAGCCCCCTGTATGGTTCTGGTCCACCCCACAGACCCCTGTATGGTCCTGTTCCACCCCACAGACCCCTGTATGGTCCTGTTCCACCCCACAGACCCCTGTATGGTCCTGTTCAACCCCACAATCCCATGTATGGTTCTGGTCCACCCGACAGCCCACTGTATGGTTCTGGTCCACCCCACAGACCCCAGTATGGTCCTGTCCCCCCCACAGACCCCTGTATGGTTCTGGTCCACCCCACAGACCCCTGTATGGTTCTGGTCCACCCCACAGACCCCTGTATGGTTCTGGTCCCCCCCACAGACCCCTGTATGGTCCTGTTCCACCCCACAGACCCCTGTATGGTCCTGTTCAACCCCACAGCCCCCTGTATGTTTCTGGTCCACCCGACAGCCCCATGTATGGTTCTGGTCCACCCGACAGCCCACTGTATGGTTCTGGTCCACCCCACAGACCCCTGTATGGTCCTGTTCCACCCCACAGACCCCTGTATGGTTCTGGTCCACCCCACAGACCCCTGTATGGTTCTGGTCCACCCCACAGACCCCTGTATGGTTCTGGTCCACCCCACAGACCCCTGTATGGTCCTGTTCCACCCCACAGACCCCTGTATGGTCCTGTTCCACCCCACAGCCCCCTGTATGGTTCTGGTCCACCCGACAGCCCCCTGTATGGTTCTGGTCCACCCCACAGACCCCTGTATGGTCCTGTTCCACTCCACAGACTGTGGTCCTCCACAGCCCCTGTATGGTTCTGGTCCACCCCACAGACCCTGTATGGTCCTGGTTCCCCACAGACCCCTGTATGGTTCTAGTCCACCCCACAGACCCCTGTATGCTCCTGTTCCACCCCACAGACCCCTGTATGGTTCTGTCCACCCCACAGACCCTGTATGGTTCTGGTCCACCCGACAGACCCCCATATGGTCCTGGTCCACCCCACAGACCCCTGTATGGTCCTGGTCCACCCCACAGACCCCTGTATGGTTCTAGTAAACCCCACAGACCCCTGTATGGTCCTGGTCCACCCCACAGACCTCTGAGGGAAAAACTTACGTTATTGTATTCTTTGAATATTTGTTTACCGTCTCCCAAATATAGCATCATATTCCTTTTATAGAGCACTACCTTTGACCAGGGCCCACTGAGTACTATAGGGTTCCTGGCAACAGTAGTGCACTATATAGGGAATAGGGTTCTATAGGGCTCTGGTCTAAAGTAGTGCACTATATAGGGAATAGGGTTCTATAGGGTCCTGGTCTAAAGTAGTGCACTATATAGGGAATAGGGTTCTGTAGGACTCTGGTGTAAAGTAGTGCACAATATAGGGAATAGGGTTCTGTAGGACTCTGGTCTAAAGTAGTGCACTATATAGGGAATGGGATTCTATAGGGCTCTGGTCTAAAGTAGTGCACTATATAGGGAATGGGATTCTATAGGGCTCTGGTCTAAAGTAGTGCACTATATAGGGAATAGGGTTCTGTAGGACTCTGGTGTAAAGTAGTACACTATATAGGGAATAGGGTTCTATAGGGCTCTGTTCTAAAGTAGTGGTCTAAAGTAGTAGCGAAAGGCGTACACCAGGACCCCTCGAGGGGGCGGAGGAACCCCTCGAGGGGGTGGAGGAACCTCCCGCACCTCAGACTCCTGGAGCGGACCAGCCACCACCGGCCTGAGGAGAGACACATGGAACGAAGGGTTAATACGGTAATCGGGGGGAGCTGTAACCTGTAACACATCTTATTCAGTTTCCTCAGGACTTTGAACGGCCCCACAAACCTCGGACCCAGCTTCTGGCAGGTCAGGCGGAGGGGCAGAATTCGGGTCGAGAGCCAGACCCGGTCCCCCGGTGAGAACACTGGGGCCTCACTGCGGTGACGGTTTGCACTGGCTTTCAGGCGCAGCACGGCGAGCTGAAGGTGAACATGGGCGGCGTCACACGCCAGAACCAGTCGTCCACCGCAGGAGCTCTGATCTGACTCTGATACCAAGGAGCCAGAACCAGCTGGTACCCCAGTACACACTGGAAGGGGGAGAGGTTAGTGGATGAGTGGTGAAGCGAGTTCTGGGCCATCTCTGCCCAGGGCACGAACGACGCCCACTCCCCTGGCCGGTCCTGGCAATAAGACCGTAGAAACCTACCCACATCCTGGTTAACTCTCTCCACCTGCCCGTTACTCTCAGGGTGGAAACCTGAAGTAAGGCTGACCGAGACCCCCAGGTGTTCCATGAACAGACCCTTGAAGTGAACTGGGGACCCCGATCACACACTATATCCTATAACCCCGTAGTGCCGGAAGACGTGCGTAAACAAGGCCTCCGCAGTCTGTAGGGCCGTTGGGAGACCGGGCAGAGGAAGGAGACGGCAGGACTTAGAGAAACGATCCACAACGACCAGGATCTGTGTTATGCACTTGAGTGAGGACCCAAAAGCGGTTTAACAAAAACAGAGTCCTTTAATGTAAACACAGGGAAGACATAGATCCTCTTCAGATGTAGATAATGGAAAAATAGACAACCCGCAGAGAGGGCGACAAATGAAACAAAAAGTCCTTCTGATAATTACAAAAGAGCCCCCTTCTTAGCAGCAGAGGAGAATAGCTGGGTTAGCGGCGACAGGCTGCAGGTCGCTCTGGGTAGGCGTGGGTCATAGAGGAACAGTGGTACCTGATCTCACGTAGCATCAGATGAACTGGACACAGTGCAAACGATAAGACAGTTAGCTGAGTACAGGATGCACTTGCCAGGCAGATTCCGACAGGACAAGGATGACGCAAACGAGACGATAGTTTGTTTCTGGCATAAGAAACTCAAACGAGAATCTGACACAGAAAGAAGCAGGAACAGAGAGAGAAATAGAGACCTAATCAGAGGGAAAAGGGGAACAGGTGGGAAAAGGGTGAACGAGGTAGTTAGAGGAGATGAGGAACAGCTGGAGGAGGAGAGAAAGAGAAGGTAACCTAATACGACCAGCAGAAACCAAGACATAATATGACAAGACATGACAGATCGTGGTGTTTCCCTGTTAATAAGCATGAATTCCATATGGAGTTGATGAGAGAGCAGAAAGAGTCTCGCAACCAGGCTAGTGCTCAAACAAACGGACCCACTGCAGCAGCAGTTCTAACAGTGGGTCCCTCAACCTTATTCTGAACTTAACCTAATTAACCTAACCTTCTACGTAAATTATCCTAACCTTTGTCTTTAATTCATCTAACCTTCTACGTAAATTCTCCTAACCTTTGTCTTTAATTCACCTAACCACCTAACGTAGACTCTCCCTGTAATTTGTCCTTTGTTGTCATGACGCATCAGTTAACCTGGTCAGAGAGAAAGACGTATAATGCTACTCATGCTACAAGATGTAGGATAATTTACTTCGTCCAATTCGTATGATATTGTACGACCGCTGTTCCATTCATGTAACGCAACATATCATACTAAATGGAGTGTCACAGATTTATATGAATTTGCCCTGACACTACGTTGTTCAGACATATACAGTATTTGACAGCAGTGGTGGGCTAGAGGTTAGGGTCGGTCCAGGTACGTACGACAAATTTCTCCATACTGGTCTGGCACTTCCCCAGGTTGATTTGTTTGTCGTCCACCTTCTCCTTTGCGGGGATGACGTTAGGCTGCCTGCACCACCACTGCAGGCAACTTCTGGGAACACCCATCAGACCTTCTTCAGCAGGATCCGTGGAGGAGAAAATGAGTAAAGCATTTCACGGTAAAGTCTACACTTGTTGTATTAAGGAAGCATGTGACAAATAAAGTTTGATTTGATTTCAATCCTCGCCCTCCTCACCTTCGCCTAATGAACCAAAGTACTGGCTGGACGTAGTGTCCCTCACCTTGTTGATGGCACGAGTCTCCAGATGCAAAGCCGGAACAGATCAATGAAGGTGAGATAATCCCATGCGATGTAAGTACCTCTGAGGCAAACAGCTCAGCTGTTGGTTGTGCAAGCGTCATTTAGGCTGCAGGTTGCATAGCAGCAGTATAATGTGTGAATGTAGTGACCTTTGATAGTAGTGACCCATTTCCAGGGATCTCCCTTTGACAGTGGTGCCTTCCTGTGTACTACTCAGCTGACGGGCGTTGTTGTGCTGACGAGCCTGTATTTTCTTCTCTGTTACAACCAAATTAACATTTAATGGAAAACGGACATCAAACAAAACAAGAACAGCGTCTGGACGGGGGGAATAAAACTACATTACGACAATAATGCTGACATGGGGAACAAAACTGAGGAACAGACAGATATATGTAACGGATGTGAAATGGCTAGCTTAGTTAGCGCTGGTGCGCGCTAAATAGCGTTTCAATCGGTGACGTCACTTGCTCTGAGACCTTGAAGTAGTAGTTCCCCTTGCCCTGCAAGGGCCGCGGCTTTTGTGGAGCGATGGGTAACGATGGTCGTGGGTGACTGTTGTTGTGTGCAGAGGGTCCCTGGTTCGTGCCCGGGTATGGGCGAGGGGACGGTCTAAAGTTATAATGTTACATATAGAGGGGGCAATCAACAACGTGAAGGAGTCCAGGTGAGTCTAATGAGAGCTGATGCGCGTAATGATGGTGACAGGTGTACATAATGAAGGCCAGCCTGGTGCCCTTGAGCGCCAGAGAGGGGGAGAGGGAGCAGGCGTGACACAAATACAGCTTCCATATAAATTGGTTTAGTTTATTCTCAAATTCACTCCGAGATTTTCTATAAACATTGTATTTCATAGATGTAACCATGTGATGATTGCAATTTATATAAATTTGAATTAAATTGTATTAACCCAACTGCAGTATCTTAACTAAACAAACCATAGCAGACATTAACAACATAGAACAGGTCATCAGAACATATCAACAGGTCATCTTACTGAACAGGTCATCAGAACATATCAACAAGTCATCTTACTGAACAGGTCATCAGAACAGGTCATCAGGTCAACAGGTCAGAACCGATCATCTTACTGAACAGGTCATCAGAACAGGTCAACAGGTCATCATCTTACTGAACAGGTCATCAGAACAGGTCAACAGGTCAGAACCAATCATCTTACTGAACAGGTCATCAGAATCATAAATCCCTTTATGTCATCAGAACTCCCAACAGGTTACTCACAGAAATGTCATCAGAATCATAAATCCCTTTATGTAGGCTCCCAGTTACTACAGAAACGTCAGCGAGACCGTCCTCTATACTCCTCAACAGCTACTGGACGAATTGAAAGACCTGAAGAGACCTGAGCCTGTCTGTTGAAACATCACAGGCTGGGTTCCCACTGGATACACTTCCTATTGGCAGGCTGAGGCTTCGGCGGTATGTTACAATCATGACCACAAAACACAATGAATATCTTGATTATGAATAAGTCTGTGGGGCTGGAAGGACATCATCAAACAGGTACCAGTGGATGTGAGCAGTCCAGAAGAATCTGTTTGATCCAACGTGATGTAAACACTTTACCTGGACATGTGTTTTCATTCATCAAAAGTTGTGCTATAAATTCTCGGACAACCCAAAGATTCCTTGATGCTCTTCCAGACTCCCTCTGCCTACCCAAGGACGTCAGAGGACAAAAATCAATTAACCACCTAACTGAGGAACTCAATTTCACCTTGCGCATTAATTACCCTAGATGCAGTTGCACTCCTAAAAACCAAAAACATTTGTCATTAGAAACTAGGTCCCTGGTAAACAGAAAATAAAAAAGACAGTACCGTGCAGTATTGAAGAGCCCTCACTGCTGGTCGATCATCCTATTTTTCCAACTTAACTGAGGAAAATACGAACAATCCTAAATGTATTTTTGGTACTGTCACAAAGCTAACTAAAAAGCAGCATTTCCCAAGAGTGGCTTTCACTTCAGCAGTGATAAATTCATGAACTTCTTGGAGCAAAAGATCATGTTCATTAGAAAGCAAATTACGGACTCCTCTTTAAATCTGTGTATTCCTCCAAAGCTCAGTTGTCCTGAGTCTGCACAACTCTGCCAGGACCTAGGATCAAGAGAGACACTTAAGTGTTTTAGTACTATATCTCTTGACACAATGATGAAAATAATCATGGCCTCTAAACCTTCAAGCTGCATACTGGACCATATTCCAACTAAACTACTGAAAGAGCTGTTCCTGTGCTTGGCCCTCCTATGTTGAACATAATAAACGGCTCTCTATCCACAGGATGTGTACCAAACTCACTAAAAGTGGCAGTAATAAAGCCTCTCTTGAAAATGCCAAACCTTGACCCAGAAAATATTTTTTTAAACTATCAGCCTATATCGCATCTCCCATTCCTCTCAAAAAAATTGAAAAAGCTGTTGCGCAACAACTCACTGCCTTCCTGAAGACAGACAATGTATACGAAACGCTTCAGTCTGGTTTTAGACCCCATCATAGCACTGAGACTGCACTCAGGTGGTTAAAGGTGGTAAATTACCTTTTAATGGTGTCAGACCAAGGCTCTGCATCTGTCCTCGTGCTCCTAGACCTTAGTGCTGCTTTTGATACCATCGATCACCACATTCTTTTGGAGAGATTGGAAACCCAAATTGGTCTACATGGACAAGTTCTGGCCTGGTTTAGATCTTATCTGTCGGAAAGATATCAGTTTGTCTCTGTGGATAGTTTGTCCTCTGACAAATCAACTGTACATTTTGGTGTTCCTCAAGGTTCTGTTTTAGGACCACTATTGTTTTCACTATATATTTGTCCTCTTGGTGATGTCATTCGGAAACATAATGTTAACTTTCACTGCTATGCGGATGACACACAGCTGTACATTTCGATGAAACATGGTGAAGCCCCAAAATTGCCCTCACTGGAGGCCTGTGTTTCAGACATAAGGAAGTGGATGGCTGCAAATGTTCTACTTTTAAACTTGGACAAAACAGAGATGCTTGTTCTAGGTCTCAAGAAACAAAGATATTTTCTGTTGAATCTGACAATTAATCTTGATGGTTGTACAGTCGTCTCAAATAAACTGTGAAGGACCTCGGCGTTACTCTAGACCCTGATCTCTCTTTTGAAGAACATATCAAGACTGTTTCAAGGACAGCTTTTTTCCATCTACGTAACATTGCAAAAATCAATAAAGCACTAAATAAACTTCAGTTAGTGCTAAACACAGCTGATAGAATCTTGACTAGAACCAAAAAATGTGATCATATTACTCCAGTGCTAGCCTCTCTACACTGGTTCATGTTAAGGCAAGGGTGGATTTCAAGGCTTTACTGCTAACCTACAAAGCATTACATGGGCTTGCTCCTACCTATCTTTCCGATTTGGTACTGCCGAACATACCTACACGTACGCTACGGTCACCAGACGCAGGCCTCCTAACTGTCCCTAGAATTTCTAAGCAAACAGCTGGAGGCAGGGCTTTCTCCTATAGAGCTCAATTTTTATGGAATGGTCTGCCTACCCATGTGAGAGACGCAGACTCGGTCTCAACCTTTAAGTCTTTACTGAAGACATCTCTTCAGTAGGTCCTATGATTGAGTGTAGTCTGGCCCAGGAGTGTGAAGATGAACGGAAAGGCACTGGAGCAATGAACTGCCCTTGCTGTCTCTGCCTGGCCGGTTCCCCTCACTCCACTGGGATTCTCTGCCTCTAACCCTATTACAGGGGCTGAGTCACTGGCTTACTGGTGCTCTTCCATGCCATCCCTAGGAGCAGTGCGTCACTTGAGTGGTTTGAGTCACTGATGTGATCCACCCCCCTTGGGTTGTACCGAGGCGAAGATCTTTGTGGGCTATACTCGGCCTTGTCTCAGGTAAGTTGGTGGCTGAAGATATCCGTTTAGTTTTGTGGGGGCTGTGCTTTGGCAAAGTGGGTGGGGCTATATCATGCATGTTTGGCCCTGTCCGGGGGTATCGTCAGATGGGGCCACAGTGTCTCCCGACCCCTTAGTCTCAGCCTCCAGTATTTATGCTGCAGTAGTTTATGTGTCGGTGGGCTAGGGTCAGTCTGTTATGTCTGGAGTATTTCTCCTGTCTCATCCGGTGTCCTGTGTGAATTTAAGTATGCTCTCTCTAATTTTCTCTTTCTTTCTCTCTCTCTTTTTTTCTTTCTTTCTCTCTCTCGGTGGACCTGAGCCCTAGGACCATGCCTCGGGACTACCTGGCATGATGACTCCTTGCTGTCCCCAGTCCACCTGGCCATGCTGCTGCTCCAGTTTCAACTGTTCTGCCTGCGGCTATGGTATTCTGACCTGTTCACCGGACGTGCTACCTGTCCCAGACCTGCTGTTTTCAACTCTCTAGAGACAGCAGGAGTGGTAGAGATACTCTTAATGATCGGCTATGTAAAGCCAACTGACATTTACTCCTGAGGTGCTGACCTGTTGCACCCTCGACAACCACCTGGCCAGAAGAGGACTGGCCACCCCTCATAGCCTGGTTCCTCTCTAGGTTTCTTCCTAGGTTCTGGCCTTTCTAGGGAGTTTTCTCATAGCCACCGCGCTTCTACACCTGCATTGCTTGCTGTTTGGGGTTTTAGGCTGGGTTTCTGTACAGCACTTGGAGATATCAGCTGATGTACGAAGAGCTTTATAAACAAATTTGATTTGATTTGATCTGTGGACACAACATGTTATTTTCATGAGAGAAACTGACCAGGTGAAACTATAATCTCTTATTGATGTCACCTGTTGAATCCACATCAATCACAGACTGTTTAAAGAATAGTTGTTAAGCCTAGAGACAATTGAGACATGGACTGTGTATGTGTGCCGTTCAGAGGGTGAATGGGCAAGACAAAATATTCAAGAACTGCAACCCTGCTGGGTTTTTCACGCTCAACAGTTTTCTTGTGTGTCAAGAATGGTCCATCACCCAAAGGACATTCAGTCAACTTGACACAACTATGGTAAGATTTAGAGTCAAGCATCCCCGTGGAACACTTTCCACTCCTTGCAGAGGCAGTGGCATAGGCACAGATACTGAGTGTACATAACATGTTGAACACCTTCCTACATTTTATTAGTTGCACCCCCCTTTAGCCTTCATAACAGTCTCAATTTGTGACGAATTGATGTTCCAACTGTTTTGTACACTCAGTGTAGGTCTTCAACGTGTCTGAGCCTATAGTACTGAGTCTATAGTACTCCAATGCCCAATCAGCTCTGGACTTCCCCACTGGACATTTACATAATTTACCAGGCACTCTTATCCAGAGTGAGTTACAGGAACAAGTAGGGTTAAGTGCCCTGCTCAAGGGCACATTTGAGATTTTCCACCTAATCAGCATGGGGATTTGAACCAGTGACATTTCAGTTACTGGCCCCAATGCCCTTAACCTGCCGCCTCACTAGCTGTCTGAATCACAGCAGTTGGCACCTTGTTGCTGTAACTGAAATGCTGTGTGTTGAAGCACTTACTGTTGAGGTTCTTCTGTGTTGAGCAACTGACATCACGATAATGAACTAGCTTAGCTAATGAACTAGCTTAGCTAATGAACTAGCTTAGCTAATGAACTAGCTTAGCTAATGAACTAGCTACGTTGGTCGAGGTGTTCATGACCAGAATGACACAGATCTTCACAGTCTTGTATCATATTTAGATTGTAAACATCTAAGCAGAAATGTTGATTGACTCTCTCCAGTGGCACATGGCCTACAGACTATTGCATATATTCTTAAATGTCAACTTTGTACACGGAAAATGGTCCAACACTGCCTCTTTCTCAATTTTCAAACTGAAATTGGGTGTGCCTTGGGTGGTTCATCGATGTGTCATTCTGGTCATGCGTGCCGCGAACAACGAACACAGCTCCAAGCTGCCATTCATTACACACACCTGTCACCATCATTACGTGCATTAGCGATCACTGGACTCATCTGGAGTCCTTCACTTTGTTGATTGTCCCGTCTATAACTGTCTGCTCCCCCATTTGTTCCCTGTGTCAGCATTAATTTGTTTATTTTTTTATTTTTTATTTCACCATTATTTAACCAGGTAGGCAAGTTGAGAACAAGTTCTCATTTATAATTGCGACCTGGCCATGATAAAGCAAAGCAGTTCGACACATACAAAAACACAGAGTTACACATGGAGTAAAACTAACATACAATCAATAATACAGTAGAAAAATAAGTCTATGTACAATGTGAGCAAATGAGGTGAGATAAGGGAGTTAAAGGCAAAAAAAAGGCCATGGTGGCAAAGTAAATACAATATAGCAAGTAAAACACTGGAATGGTAGATTTGCAGTGGAGGAATGTGCAAAGTAGAGATAGAAATAATGGGATGCAAAGGAGCAAAATAAATAAATAAATACAGTAGGGGGAGAGGTAGTTGTTTGGGATAGATTATAGATGGGGTATGTACAGGTGCAGTGATCTGTGAGCTGCTCTGACAGCTGGTGCTTAAAGCTTGTGAGGGAGATAAGTGTTAATGTTAATGTCATTATAGGTTAGTGTTCAGACACTGTCCTGTCCTGTTCCATGTCCGTTGCTCCTTAAATGTTCACTTCCTGTACCTGCTTCTCATCTACCAGCGTCGATCCTTACAGAATGCTGACACCGGGGCCTCCCGAGTAGCGCAGTGGTCTAAGACACTGCATCGCAGTGCTAGCTGTGCCACTAGAGATCCTGGTCCGAGTCAAGGATCTGTCGCAGCCAGCCGCGACTGGGACACCCATGGGGCGGTGCACAATTGGCCCAGCATCATCCGGGTAATGGGAGAGTACAGAATGGGACTGAGCACGCACCCCTGAGGGGCCTCTGTGTCAAGGATCAGCGTGGCAGATGTGTTGTTACCTACCCTTGCCACCTGGGGGCAGCCCGTCAGGAAGTCCAGGATCCAGTTGCAGAGGGAGGTGTTTAGTCCCAGGGTCCTTAACATATTGATGAGCTTTGAGGGCACTATGGTGTTGAATGCTAAGCTGTAGTCAATGAATAGCATTCTCACATAGATGTTCCTTTTGTCCAGGTGGGAAAGAGCAGTGTGGAGTGCAATAGAGATTGCATCATCTGTGGATCTGTTGGGGCAGTATGCAAATTGGAGTGGGACTAGGGTTTCTGGGATAATGGTGTTGATGTGAGCCATGACCAGCCTTTCAAAGCACTTCATGGCTACAGACGTGAGTGCTATGGGTCGGTAGTCATTTAGGCAGGTTGCCTTAGTGTTATTGGGCACAGGCACTATGCTGGTCTGCTTAAAATATGTTGGAATTGCAGACTCGGACAGGGAAAGGTTGAAAATGTCAGTGAAGACACTTGCCAGTTGGTCAGCGCATGCTCGCAGTACACATCCTGGTAATCCGTCTGGCCCTGCGGCCTTGTGACTGTTGACCTATTTAAAGGTCTTACTCACATCAGCTGCGGCAAGCGTGATCACACAGTCTTCTGGAAACAGCTGGTGCTCTCATGCATGGTTCAGTGTTATTTGCCTCGAAGCGAGCATAGAAATAGTTTAGCTCGTCTGGTAGACTCTTGTCACTGGGCAGCTCTCGGCTGTGCTTCCCTTTGTTGTCTGTAATGGTTTGCAAGTCCTGCCACATCCAACGAGCGTCAGAGCCAGTGTAGTACGATTCAATCTTAGTCCTGTATTGACGCTTTGCCTGTTTGATGGTTCATAGGAGGGCATAGTGCGGGATTTCTTATAAGCTTTCGGGTTAGAGTCCAGCTCCTTGAAAGCGGCAGCTCAAGCCTTTAGCTCGGTGCGGATGTTGCCTGTAATCCATGGCTTCTGGTTGGGGAATGTACATAGGGTCACTGTGGGGACGACGTCATCGATGCACTGATTGATGAAGCCATTGACTGATGTGGTGTACTCCTCAATGCCATCGGAAGAATCCCGGAACATATTCCAGTCTGTGCTAGCAAAACACTCCATTTAGCACGATATGTTACATTTGGTATGAAGACCAGGTTGCATATAAGGATAAATTCACAATTTTTATGGGGCGAGATTGGTTGGCTTAACAGGGTAGAATGAGGTACGCAAATAAATATTGTAATTTTAATCAATAATCATGCATTTATTTGGAAAAATACATACTCAACAAAAGTGCACAAATAGATGTTTACATCGATGTGCAAATTGTATTCGCCATATCCTAAGTAGAAATTCAGTGAAGGCCGCAGACAAAATTAATTGTTTCAGTTAAAAACAACATATTTTCTGATATTTCAAATCAAATCAAATCAAATTGTATTTGTCACATACACATGGTTAGCAGATGTTATTGCCAGTGTAGCGAAATGCTTGTAGTGTAGGGAAATGCTTGTAGTGTAGGGAAATGCTTGTAGTATAGGGAAATGCTTGTAGTATAGGGAAATGCTTGTAGTGTAGGGAAATGCTTGTAGTATAGGGAAATGCTTGTAGTATAGGGAAATGCTTGTAGTATAGGGAAATGCTTGTAGTATAGGGAAATGCTTGTAGTATAGGGAAATGCTTGTAGTGTAGGGAAATGCTTGTAGTGTAGGGAAATGCTTGTAGTGTAGGGAAATGCTTGTAGTGTAGGGAAATGCTTGTAGTATAGGGAAATGCTTGTAGTATAGGGAAATGCTTGTAGTATAGGGAAATGCTTGTTATTAAATAAATGTCATGTTTCTTACACTTCATTACAGGGGACATTTCAATGTATATAAATTAAAATCTTCTCATTAAATTTAGATGCACTATTGTAAAGTGGCTTTCCACTGGATGTCAGAAGGTGAATTCATTTGTAAGTCGCTCTGGATAAGAGCGTCTGCTAAATGACTTAAATGTAATGTAAATGTAAGCTTTTTAAATTAGATGTCGGTGACCCAATAAACGTAAAAAAGGTCGGAGGAACTAAAAAAAATACAGGTTTAATAGAATGACCCAGCTGCTGTTTGAGTCTGGGTTTTGTGAAATGAGGCCAATTTGTATTTACCGTAGCCTTAATCTGGTCCCCAGACACTTCTTCAAACTTCCGTTGTGCGCAATAGCCTGGGGCGAGGTTACTGTAGCCTTGACGGCCCTAATTGGCTCTGCAGCGACAAGTGGTGCGTTTGAAAACTATAGAAAGTTCTCTCTTTTTCTTTTCCGTGTGACTTTACCTGGAACTTTTTTGAAACCGGTAAGTTAAGGTGCTGTGGAGAGTCAATAGGGTAAAGGTGGAATAATTCGTGTCCAGTACGTTTTAAAACGATGTGCCATACTGAACGCGACCCAGGTCATTCTGGGTATTATGCAATCCGTGACACTCTCGAGGCGTGTGTTCAAAAAGATAGACCAGTTTTTAATAGAAGTCTGTGGGTAGATCGCCAGCTTGCAAGGATCACATCCCGTTTTCGCAATTTCCTTCATTAAATAAGGTAGGTTTCTACCATGACAGATTTTTTTGTGTTTTTTCAAGACAAAAAATGTAATACGTTTTTTTTTGCGGTGAGCATCCTTTTGGTTGATTCTGATACTTTCCAAGTGGGGACTGAGTTTCTTTCTACGAGTTTCCAAGTAGAAAATGTCGGAGTTTCCGAGTTCCGATTTTTCTTGAACGCGGCAATATGAATAGGGTTTCTCTGCATGAGTTATAACTAATTTTTATTTATTTATCTGCAAGTCAGAACAAATTCGTATTTACAATGACGGAACTACCACGGCCAAACCCGGACGACGTTGGGCCAATTCTGCGCCGCCCTTTGGCACTTCCAATTACGGCCGGTTGTGATACAGCCTGGATAACTTTGATTGCTAATAACTTCTTAGAATAAGCTGTTGTTGACTTCAAATAACCTTTCTGTACACAATTATTTTTAAAAAAACACATAGATGTAGCCTACTATGTGCATCGGCTATGAAGTACGTTTGAATAAGTAAAATTGGTCGTGAGACAGCTACGCACTATGCGACAACACAATTTGATGTCGGGGCAATATACTGTAGCATCAATCCACGATAAGCATGGACCGACGTCTTTTGGGCCAACAATGATTTCCAACTTCCACTGATACCGATTGTTGGTCCGGATTTGGCCCAAATGTAGAAATCTACGCTTGGTTCAGATTTAGTCAGACCAGCCATGATTTGGCCCAGGCCAAAACATAGGCATCTGATTGGGGTCCGGACCAAATCTGAGCCAATCATAGAGTACGTTTACACGCACACTACTAATTTGATATTAAAGTGATTATGACAGAAGGCGGAGTATGGCTTTAGTCATGTAAACATGCACCCTATTCTTCTGATATTGATCGGTGAAAGGTCATATTCAAAGTAAGAATGCGCCGATTAAAACGTCTGCTCGCTTCATCAGCTCAACCTCCCTCTTTAATACGCGATTGAAGTGAGTTCGGGAAAAATTGAAAGTATGCATCTTATAATTCGTTTTCACATACAAACTTTATTTGTACGAACTCGGAATCAAATAGTCTTTGCAAAAATAACATGGTCACTGTGGCAGAACGTTAATTTGGATTGAGTTTCTGCATTTATCAAAGTCCCATCAGTAACCTGGTTTCAGTACAGTACACCGGCCAGCCTGTTGCACCAGTTGGGCATAAACAAGTTGGTTTTAAATGCTCAATCGGCGTATATACGTCCGACTTTGGGATCACAATTTACACCTGTTGCACAAACCAAAAATAAGACTGGTTTTAGCTAAATCCGGCGTAAGCAATATTCGTTCATGAGATTTAATGGTTGCTAGGCAGTACCCGTTACTAGGCTGTTACGGTCTTCATGGCAGTAATAAACTTTGCAAGACGTGTCCTCATTACTTCGCAAATCCCACCACTATGTATGCACGTTTTATTAACCACAAGTGGATGAATCCACTAATAATTATTGTGGGAATGAATATCACTGAATTATGAAAATATTGGAATAAAGTAGGCTAGTGCCACTGAAGGAATGTATTATATTGTTGCTTTACAGCACCGTTAATGGGGCAGTGGTTATCGCGCTGCTTTGAGACAAGCGTGGGGACTCGTCTTGATTATCAATCAATGTCGGATTTTTGTTTTCATCGAATTTCCGTTTGAATATTTGGTTACAATTAGGCTGGGAAAATGTTAGCCCACGCAAGTCTAAATTAAATAGTTCCCCCAAAACACCAGTCTAAACGTCAACAGTGAAGAGGCGACTCCGGGATGCTGGCCTTCTAGGCAGAGTTGTAAAGAGAGCGCCATATCTCAGACTGTCCAATCAAACGAAAAGATTAACATGGGCAAAATAACACAGACACTGGACAGAGGAACTCTGCCTAGAAGGCCAGCATCCCGGATTCACCTCTTCACTGTTAACGTTGAGACAGGTGTTTTGGGGGAACTATTTAATGAAGCTGCCAGTTGAGGACTTGTGAGGCGTCTGTTTCTCAAACTAGACACTCTAATGTACTTGTCCTCTTGCTCAGTTGTGCACCTGGGCCTCCCACTCCTCTTTCTATTCTGGTTAGTGCCAGTTTGCATTCTGTGAATGGAATAGTACACAGCGTTGTACGAGATCTTCAGTTTCTTGGCAATTTCTCTCATTGAATAGCCTTCATTTCTCAGAACAAGAAGACTGACAAGTTTCAGAAGAAAGTTATTTGTTTCTGTCCATTTTGAGCCTGTAATCGAACCCACAAATGCTGATGCTCCAGATACTCACCTAGTCTAAATTATATGTTGTAATCTTCATTTGGCTCCTCTTTCCTATATTAAATGGATAAACAAATACTTATTGTGTTATAATGTTTATTTTATTAAGAATGTATGTGGCAGTTGAAATTTTGCCCAATGTCTCTAATGAGCACTTTTTAACTTTCATTCAGAACCGAAAATGTAGCTATTTTTAACGCCCGGAAAATATGTATATTCAAAATCTGGAAAATTTACCTGATTTTAATGTCCAGAAAGTTATTTTTAACATAATTGAACTTACTAGGGAAGCCTACTATAAAATAGCATTTGTCACTTGCACCGAATACGACCTTAAGGTGAAATGCTTACTTATACAAGCCCTTAACCAACAATGCACTTTTAAGAAAATAGAGTTAAGAAAATATTTACTAAATAAACAAGGTGCTTGTTTTTATGTTTGCAGACATGCGCCCTCTGCTGTTCATTCCTTTGACTACACTGCCTGTCAATCTGTCACTTTAAGCCTGTGTAGTCATTGTAACTGAATTCTGACTTTTTAATACATTCTAGAGATACAGAAGGGAACACATGGCAACAGTGACAGTCATGTACCGGCAGCCAGCCCTGTGGAGGCAGTGCCATAGGACGGCTGGTATTGGCGTCTGTCGTCTCCACACCAGCAGCAGCAGTGCCTCCTCCAAAGAGCATTACAAGGTCCTAGTGCTGGGAGGAGGAACTGGGGGCATCGCAATGAGTGCTCGGATGAAGAGGAAGCTAGGGGCGGAAAATGTGGCCGTAGTGGAATCCAGTGAGGTATTAAAGACAGTTGTTGACTGCTAAAGTGCGCCCTATTCACTATAGCATCGGTGCTAGGGAAGAGGGGATACCTAGTCAGTTGTACAACCAAATGACTTAAATTGAAATGTGTCTTCCGCATATAACCCAACCCCTCAGAGGCCTACAGTCTACAGTCAATCCAATGTGCCTTCAGAAAGTATTCACACCCCTTGATTTATTCCACATTTTGTTTATACAGCCTTTATTCAAAATAGATTAAAACAATTATAATTCATACCCATCTACACACACAGAATGAAATATAGTATTGATTTACAAAAGTATTCACATCCTCGAGTCAATACTTTTTAGATTACAGCTGCAAATCTTTCTGGGTAAGCCTCTAAGAGCTTTCCACACCTGGATTGTGCAACATTTGTCCGTTATTGTTTTTAAAATTCTTCAAGATCTGTCAAATTGGTTCTCATTGCTAGACAACCATTTTAGACAACCATTGCCATAGATTTTTAAGTAGATTTAAGTCAAAACTGTAACTCGGCCACTCAGGAACATTCGCTGTCTTCTTGGTAAGCAACTCCAATGTAGAATTTGGCCTTGTAAAATTAGGTTATTGTCCTGCTGAAAGGTGAATTATTCTCCCATTGTCTGGTGGAAAGCAGACTGAACCAGGTTTTCCTCTAGGATTTTGCCTGTGCTTAGCTCCATTGAGTTTCTTTTTTATCCTGAAAAACTCCCCAGTCCTTAACGATTACAAGCATACCCATAACATGATGCAGCCACCACTACGCTTGGAAATATGGAGAATGGTTCTCAGTAATGTGTTGTATTGGATTTGCCCCAAGCATGACAATTTGTTTTCAGGACAAAAAGTCAATTGCTTTGTCACATTTTTTGCAGTTTTACTTTAGTGCCTTGTTGCAAACAGGATGCATGTTTTGGAATATTTATATTCTGTATAGGCTTCCTTCTTTTCACTCTGTCATTTAGATTAGTATTGTGGAGTAACTACAATGTTTTTATCCATCCTCTGTTTTCTCCTATCACAGCCATTAAACTCTAACTGTTTTAAAGTCACCATTGGCAACATGGTGAATTCCCTGAGCAGTTTCCTTCCTCTCCTGCAACTGAGTTAGGAAGGACGCCTCTATCTTTGTAGTGACTTTGTGTATTGATACACCATCCAAAGTGTAATTATTAACTTCACCATGCTCAAAGGGATATTCAATGTCTGCTATTTATTTTATTTGGACCATTTAACAATAGGTTCCCTTCTTTTCGAGGCATGGGAAAACCTCCCTGGTCTTTGTGTTTCAAATTCACTGCTCGACTGAGGGACCTTACTGATAATTGTGTTTGTGTGTGGGTTACAGAGATGAGGTAGTCATTCAAAAATCATATTGAACACTATTCCATGTAACTTGTTAAGCAAAGTTTTACTCCTGAACTTATTCAGGCTTACCCTAACAAAGGGGTTGAATACTTATTGAACTCAAGACATTTCAGTTTTTCATTTTTTTAAATGAATTTGTTTAAAAAATATATATATATATATTCTAAACACAATTACACTTTGACATTATTGGATATTAAGTGAAGGCTCGTGACTATTTTTATATTTTTTTTTAAATCAAATTTAAATTAAGGCTGGAACAACAAAAATGTTGGAAAAGTCCATGGTGTGAATACTTTCTGAAGGCTCTGTAGTCCACTACTAGACCAGAGTCCATAGTGCATTATTTCGGGAAAGAGGGTACCATTTGGGACATCCACAGGCTATTGAGGATGAACTTGTAGTCTAGAGAGGGACAACATTTATTGAGCATCGTTCTTCCCTGTGTTTTATAGATGCACTACTATCAACCCATCTGGACATTGGTTGGAGCTGGGGTCCAAAGTGTGGCCTCCTCTGGTCGCCCTACAGCCAGTGTCATACCTCCTGGAGTCAAGTGGGTGAAATCGAATGTACGGGAGATCGACCCAGACACAAACACTGTGCGCACAGACAATGGCATGGAGGTAGGAAGGGCTTTTAAAAAAAAACTTTCCCTATCGTTAATTTGATTTAAGACATGTTGATTGACTTGACCAAACGGCAGTATTGACATGAGCGAGGCAAAACTTCAGTCGAGTGTTGTCATAATCTATTTTTTCCCCCCTCCTTTCCTGGCAACATCAGATGCTCTAGAGATTCTCTTAATATGAAATGGGTCTTGAAATGCTAACTAACCAAATGTCAATGAAGTCAATTTCAGCTTTACTTGTCGCTATCCTTGGATAGGACAACTGAAACTTATTGTCTCCCCTGTAACAGATCTCCTACCAGTATCTGATAGTGGCTCTAGGTCTACAACTACACTACGAGAAGGTGATAATACCATAGATTGTTAGTTTCACTTCCTCAATATTGTTTCAACATAAGACTTACTGTATAATAGTGTAGAGACACGTTTGGACAGTTACATGTGCCTGTGTTCTGTTACCTGTGTTCTGTTGTTCCTGTGTTCTGTTGCCTGTGTTCTGTTGCCTGTGTTCTGTTGCCTGTGTTCTGTTGTTATCCATTTGTTATTTGGTGCAGGCTATGGCCAAACAGTAGCCTGTGTGATTTCTGTTTAATAAACCGTCCAATTAGAGAATTCGTTCCTCTGTTGTGGACATTCTTTTATTTATGATATATCGAGGTCGTTACAATTGTATGCGTCAGTCTCTGCCAATGATATAATCTTTTGGTCTTTTTTTTACAATGACTTTCTAGATCAAAGGCCTGCCTGAGATTGATGATTGGGAGGAATTTAAGATTGGTTCAAACTACTCCGTACAAACCGTGGAGAAGACTTGGAGTGCCCTGCAGAACTTCAAGGAGGGAAATGCTATATTCTCTTTCCCCAACACTCTGGTGAAGTGTGCTGGAGCACCACAGAAGATCATGTACCTGACCGATGCTTATCTCAGAAAGGTATTGTAATACTACTGATACAAAATACATCAGATAAAGCTTCATAAAACAAGTGTTATGATGAATCTCCATTCGTCAAATTTTTATTTATTTAACCTTTATTTAACTAGGCAAGTCAGTTAAGAACAAATTCTTATTTTCAATGACATCCTAGTGGGTTAACTGTCTGTTCAGGGGCAGAACGCCAGATTTGTACCTTGTCAGCTCGGGGGTTTGAACTTGCAACCTTCCGGTTACTAGTCCAACACTCTAACCACTAGGCTACGCTGCCGCGTATGATCTGGGTCGTGTTAGTGGACATTTTACCGAAACATTTTGCAACGGAAGTGTTTCTTATTTGACGTGTTCAGATATCTTCCTGTTTCACTCCGTTTTTAAAGTATTTTTCTTCCATTTCCTACCTACTGAACACAACCCAGTATAAAAAGTTATTCTGATCTGATCCTTCTCAAAGACCGGGAAAAGAGCAACTGCCAACATCATCTACAACACGTCACTGCCAGTGCTGTTTGGGATCAAGAAATATGCAGATGCATTGTGGGAGATAGTGAAGAATCGCGACATCCAGGTGAATCTCAGACACAACCTCGTAGAGGTCCGGGCCAACAAGCAGGAGGCCGTGTTTGAAAACCTTGACAATCCTGGAGAAACTGAAGTGTTTGAGGTAAGTTCCAGGTAGCCTGGCCCCTGATCTGTTTGTGTTATGTTGCCAAGTCCTATGCCTATGGTCATTATCATGTGTCACAAAGACCGTAGGAGTTGGCAAGACAACACAGACATATCTGGGACCAGGCTAAGTTCCAGGCAGCTATGATGTACACATGGAGAACACTGAATGGTAGTTCAGAGGGGTTTGTTTACACATCTGCAATAGATTATCTAAGATGACATAGAAGCTTGATGCTAAGAAACAAACAATCCAGAATTATTCATATCGGAACATTCACTGGGCAACAACAAGACAGTCATGGTTGTATAATTTCATTTTTGTTTTTGCTCATTTTCAGTCAATGAATCTTTTCTTTCTGTCAGTATGAGATGCTTCACGTCACTCCTCCAATGGGACCCAACCCGGTGATTAAAGGATCCTCATTGGCTGATGAGGGTGGCTGGCTGGACGTCAACAAAGAGACCCTTCAACATAACAAGTATCCCGAGGTGTTTGGGATCGGAGACTGCACCAACCTGCCAACCGCCAAAACAGCTGCCGCGGTGGGTATGTGGTTTCAGTTCTTCTATTTTCCCACTACAAAAAACAACACCACAAAACACCAAGTTAGGGGAAACGGCTCGTGCAAAACTTGTTTAATGGTATTTATCTGCCAGGTTGAAAACCTGTACCTACAGTCAGGTCCATAATTATAGGCACCCTTGATAAAGATGAGTGAAAAAGACTGTATAAAATAAGTAATTAAAATAACTGAGCTATATTGTATGCTTTAAACAGTTGGGGAATTATATTATTATATACCAATACAATTGCTCAGAAAAAGAGATTTTGTTTAACAAGTTATACATAAAATATATCTAAAAAAAGATAGGGTTTAAAATTGTTTTACTCCGGAACCCTCCCCCGTTTTACTCCGGAACCCTCCCCGTTTTACTCCGGAACCCTCCCCGTTTTACTCCGGAACCCTCCCCTTGTAATGACAACGACACTGAGCCTTTTTCCAAAATGTTTTATGAGTTGGAGGCCACGTTCGGAGGGATCTTGGACCATTCTTCCACACATCCTTCATCTGCTCTGTTTCAAATCAAGTCAAGATTTGATTTGAAACCACAGGTTTTCAATGGGGTTCAAGTCCAAAGACTAAAATAGACATTGTAAAATGTTGATATTTCAATTAACAATTTCTTAGTGGAGTTTGATTAATGCTTGGGGTTATTTTCTTGCTGGAAGATCTAGTTGCGGCCAAGTGTCAACCTCCTGGCAGAGGCAACCAGGTTTTGGGCTAAAATATCCTGGTACTGGGTAAAGTTCATGATGCCTTTGACCTTAACAAGGGCCACAGGACCAGTGGAGGCAAAATGGCCCCATAACATTGAAGGATATCAAGTTGTATGGTGGACTGGACTAAGACAGGGGTTCCTAAACTTTATCACTCAGGCTCTCCTTCCAGCATTGGGAAAAAACTATCTGTCAAAAGTTGTAGAACACCTACTCATTCAAGGGTTTTTCTTTATTTTTACTATTTTCTACATTGTAGAATAATAGTGAAGATATCAAAACTATGAAATAACACATGGAATCATGTAGTAACCAAAAAAGTTTGAAACAAATGTATTTTATATATGAGATTCTTCAAATAGCCACCCTTGACTTGATGACAGCTTTGCACACTTGGCATTCTCTCAACCAGCATCACCTGGAATGCTTTTCCAACAGGCTTGAAGGAGTTCCTACATATGCTGAGCTCTTGTTGCCTGCTTTTCCTTCACTCTGTGGCCTGACTCATCCCAAACCATCTCAATTTGGTTGGGGGACTGTGGAGACCAGGTCATCTGATGCAGCACTCTATCACTTTGATTCTTGGTCAAATAGCCCTTACACAGCCTGGAGGTGTGTTGGGTCTTTGTCCTGTTGAAAAACAAATTATAGTCCCACTAAGGCCAAACCAGATGGGATGGCAAATCGCTGCAGAATGCTGGTTAATTGTGCCTTGAATTCTAAATAAATCAGACAGTGTCACCAGCAAAGCACCCCCACACAATAACACCTCCTCTTCCATGCTTCACGGTGGGAAATACACATGCAAAGAATGTGTTCACCCACACGACGTCTCACAAAGACACGGCGGTTGAAACCAAAAATCTCCAATTTGGACTCCAGACCAAAGGACAAATGTTCACCGGTCTAATGTCCATTGCTTGTGTTTCTTGACCCAAGCAAGACTTTTTATTTTTGGTGTCCTTTAGTAGTGGTTTCTTTGCAGCAATTCGACCATGAAGGCCTGATTCACACAGTCTCCTCTGAACAGTTGATGTGTCTGTTATTTGAAGTATTTATTTGGGCTGCAATCTGAGGTGCAGTTAACTCTAATAAATGTATCCTCTGCAGCAGAGGTAACTGTGGGTCTTCCTTTCCTGTGGTGGTCCTCATGAGAGACAGTTTCATCATAGTGCTTGATGGTTTTTTGCGACTGCAATTGAAGAAACTTTTAAAGTTCTTGAAATATTTCCGGATTAACTGACCTTCATGTCTTAAAGTAATGATGGACTGTCGTTTCTCTTTGCGGGAACCACTGGTCTAAGATCCCTCCCAAAGTGTTATCCAATCTCATAAAACATTTTTAGAAAAAGGCTCAGTGTTATCCTGGATTATTGAAAACAGGGGTCAAAATGATTGGGACCTCTATCTTCCTCAGATTTTTCGTACTACTTCTCTGAACAATTGTATTGGTATAAAACAATATAATTTCCCAATTGTTTTAAGCATACAATATAGCTCAGTATTTTAAATATTTTTTTTATAGTTTTTTTTTTTTTTACCATTTTTATCAAGGGTGCCAATAATTATGGACCTGGCTACATGTAGTATATTTTCTATTGAGCATGGGAAAGATAACATGGTGTATTTTATTTCCAGCTGCTCAGTCTAGTATTCTGGACAGAACTATTTCAAAAGTCTTGAAGAATGAAAAGCTGGATACGAAGGTACGTTACATAACTAACACGAAATCAACTAAACCTAACCTCCCTTTTTGAAATTTTACAAATTACGCATTTAGTTTTTTTCATAAACTACAAGATGTGCTAAAATACTTGTGTTTTTACAGTACGACGGCTACACTTCCTGCCCTTTGGTGACGAGTTACAGTAAAGTCATTCTGGCTGAGTTTGACTACAGTGGGCAGCCCTTGGAGACATTCCCCATTGACCAAAGCAAGGAGAGATGGACCATGTACCACTTGAAAGCTGACGTGATGCCTCATCTGTACTGGCATGGTCTTCTCAAGTAAGTAGCTGTCAGAGAATTCCTGGGTTGTGTTCATTAGGCACCAAAATGGAAAAACTGACAAACATGGAGCGTTTAACCAATAGGACACCGTTATTTTCATTTTCTGTTGCAAAAAAAAAAACGTTTTCAAATGTTTTCTGTTGTATGCCCTAATAAACACAACCCTGTATGTAGACTATAGTGGCAGGAAATAAAGTCTATGTGGATATTTTTGTTGGGGAATGTCAGTCTTAAACGTACATCTGATCTTTTTCCCTAAAGGGGATTCTGGGGCGGACCAGGACCAATCAGGAAAATCATGCACCTTGGGATGAAATAGACGTTATAACCTGTTAAGATGTGCTGTTCCAGACTGCTACACTGTAATCTTTACGATAAGCGTGATCGTTTCATAATACAATTTAAACAAGTCATTGACAATCAATTGGAATCTCAAAGTAAATCGATGACAAAAGTAATATTGCAGCATTCCATGACATACTATATCGTTCATTATAAACTGGGTGGTTCGCGGTCTGAATGCTTGATTGGCTGAAAGACGTGGTATATCAGACCGTATACAAAGCGTATGACAAAACATGTATTTTTAGTGCTCTAATTATGTTCGTAACCAGTTCATAATAGCAATAAGGCACCTCGGGGGTTTGTGGTATATGGCCCATATACCATGGCTAAGGGCTGTGTCCAGGCACTCCGCGTTGCGTCATGCATAAGAACAACCCTTAGCCGTGGTATATTGGCCATATACCACACCTTCTCGGGCCTTATTGCTTAAATGTGCTACCAGGCAGGATTTGTTTCACATATAGGCTATAGGCCTATATTTATAAAATGTCAATCTGATAATGGAATGTATATCAGTGAATATCTTATAAATGTGATATACAGAGATTCTCACAACTCATAAGGATAATTAGGGGAGAATTTACCAGATTTATACTTCAATGCATTGAATACTAATTTCCAAAGCCAACATTAGATGTCTACAGCTAATGTGACCATCAGCATCACATCTGTAGGCTTCTATTACATAGGATCGTCCTTCTGTCATTTCATGAAGAATATGTGCTATATATTATAAAGATGTGTAATTTCAATAAATCACAAACATGTCATAGCTTGTCCTTGCATTTCTTCCAGTATTCTATTTTGCTGATAACCTATACTGAAGGGCTGCTCCTATGTCCAACAACAAGGGGTAGTCAAACACTGTAATATAATAGCCTTCTCTGCTTACAATGACCATACCATACAAGGCGTCCACACATACTAGTACTCTGCTTCGTAGACTAATGCTGTGTTCCTAACCAAGTGGTTATTTACCACATAACGACAGGGAACAATCCACTTGAATGGCCTTCCAACTGGTAATTACATTACATTTACATTTAAGTCATTTAGCAGACGCTCTTATCCAGAGCGACTTACAAATTGGTGAATTCACCTTCTGACATCCAGTGGAACAGCCACTTTACAATAGTGCATCTAAATCATTTAAGGGGGGGGGGGTGAGAAGGATTACTTTATCCTATCCTAGGTATTACTAGTGCGAAACTCGTCTATTATCCTGAGAAACTCACTTCTCCCACAATCTGACGTCACCTACTAAGGAAATGACCTCCATAACAGCAATCCAACAACAAACATTATTTTTTTTAAATAAACTTGATTTGTTTTTTTTTATACTATAATTTGTTTACAAGCATGATCGATTAAGTTTTAGTTTTGTTTACGCAGCTTGTTAGCCATTAGCTAATCAGCATTTTTCAACACGTTTAAAGCACATGAATGCATCCAATTGGTAAGTTCCCACCTCCTACGACTTGGTTAAGAAAGAAGCATATGGCTGCGTTTACACAGGCAGCCCAAGTCTGATATTTTTCCTCTAATTGGTATTTTGACCAATCACATGAGATATTTCAAATTGAGATATTTTTCAGAGCTGATTTGATTGGTCAAAATACCAATTAGTGAAAAAAAACAATACCATTTGAATTGTGGCTACCTGTGTAGATGTAGCCTATATGATTCAGGAAGAATGTGATCTGACTTTGCTTTCCAAAACCTTTTTTTTTGAAAACTGCTGAACTGTTTTGGAGACACCTTTCATACCAGTATAATGCTGGCTACCTTATGTGCACTTGCATAGGTAAAATGTATGAATTATCCAGGGGTTTCTGATGAGGTAGGTTTCTAATTACAGTGGGTGCACTCGTTTTACTCCAGTGCAGCCACATGTGCTCCGTATTGAAACAGATATGAGAAAAAATGACACATGTCTTACTGCATACCTATGATGTCATTCAGCGATTGCTTTCAGCTGTTTTTTCAGTGGTGGTGGTACACTGTAAATTCATTGCATGTACTGTAATCGACTTGGCAGAAGATATCTACCCAGCCATTATGCTGGTTTACACTGAACTGCACTGTGGTACTACACTCATGGTTACGTTAAGACACCATTTGAGCTGGAGCGAGATATGGGTCGGAAAACATACTTCAATGTAGGGATGGGTTATGCCACTGTACTCAATGTTACCTTCATCCACACTGCTCCGTTGAAGATTTGAAATACTGCTAGTTTTTCCAGAAAATTGCCCTTTTCTTCCTCGTGCTAGCTAGCAGCAGCCATTATGGAATGGTGTGACACATTGAACAACAAAGGAGCTGATTGGCTGACACTCCCATTCCAAAGTGGCTACTGCTAGCTAGCATGAGGATGAAAAGTGCAGTTTTACGGGACAAAAACGAACTATTTCAATCTTCTCAACGTATCGGTGTGGATAAAGGTAAAATGTGAAGTACAGTGTCATATCCCATCCCTGCATTGAGGCATGTTTTCTGATATCTCAGCCCTGGCTCAGTGGTGTCTTGACTATAACGTTCTGACCCCAGTGCAGTTTTGTGTTAACAAGGGTAATTTGTAGGGTCGGTGTCTTCTGGCAATATAATTCACATTCCTAGACATCACACTAGTAGCGCTATTTATATATATATATATATCAGTGTCGTTCAATCGAATGCGTCCACTGTTTATGATGAGGCGAGAAATGGCGTCCACAGAGCCCGTCGGTGGTATGTGGTCCTAAACACAACGGACAGCCACACGGCTCTCTCGGTGGCCGCACAGTTGCGGGCTACCAGTGGACAGGGCGAGCGGCCGACTTTAGTTACGAGTTTCTTGGACCATTTGGTAAGTAAACGTTAATTGGTTATGGTTTGTGTCAATATGTTTTTGATTTTAAAACGACTGCCGTATCACCAGTTAGCTGTGAGCTAGCTAATGTTAGCTAGATGGCCAACTTGGTGTAGCTAATGTTAGTTCCTTTGATAACCAGTTAGCTGACTAATAACTATCTAGCGATATTGTTTTTTTGCAATAATAGTTGTTTAGCCATTTTTTTTTTAATTTAATAGGTTAACGCCCGCCGCCCCCCCCCCCCCCCCATATTCCTTGTTTTTAGTGGAAATCAACATGGCTAGCTAGCTGGCTAACTTTAGCTAACTAGCTCTGTAACGTTGTTAATAACAGCTATTCTCTGCTACTTTTGTTATTATCTTAGTACTTAGTTCATATTTCTATTGGCTAACTATCTAGTAATGTCGTGAACAACTAACTAGATCGTTTATAACGGCCGTAATTAAATCATTAGTTAGCAAGCGGTTACATAACACAACTAGCTAGCTAATACAAGGTTCATGCTTCTGTGTTCTGTACTGTCTTGTACTTAGTAGCAAATGTTAGATTTAAAAAAATATATAGTTGGCTAGTTAACGTCATGTGTTTTTATTTCTGTCGTGTGTGTCAGGGGAATTATCTTTTGTATTCTTACAAAGTTAGGTAGCTAGTGAGGCCTCTTCGACTAATAGCAGCAAGGTAGAGAAACACAACCCACTTTTCCCAGTTGCTACTGTTCATAAAATGGATCATAACTCCATAGGCACTGTAGTATATTAGATCCCACTAGTTTTTTTTTGTGTACACGATGAGTAGTTATCTATTAACGAGCTGAATTTTAAAATCTGATCATAATAGCAATTCATATTATTGTGTCCACATAATGTAAAGGGGTGTCAAACTGATCCCACAGGTTGCCCTAGACAACCAGGTGAGGGAAGTACCTGGCTATGTAGTAACCTTAATTCATCAATCAATTACGAGAGAGGAGCGGCACTCGGTTGAATGAGTTTCACATGTAACATAATGGAAGTTGTTCTACACATCGGTTTTTACTAGTTACCACAGCCACAAACTCAATTGGTTATAACTGGAAAAATATTTATGAAAATAAACATTTGCTTTTGTCTTAATTTAAGGTTAGGCATAGAGTTCAGATAAAAATCTGTTTTGAAACATTAACCCGAAATTGGTTTAAGAGAAGTTCTAGAAGTAGGCGTGGAGTCAAAGCAGCTAATGCCTTCACACAGAGGGCAACAGCCGCCAGTGATGTAGCCCAAGGGCCCAACAGGTGGCGGTATTGAGTCGTATCTTACCGTCTATGAAGCCGGCACATTAGATAAATTCGTATCCCTCATGGACCGGTTCATACCAAAAACTAGAGGTCGACTGATTTAAGATTTTTCAATACCGATTATTGGAGCACCAAAAAAAGCCGATACCGATTAATTGGACAATTTTTAATATATATTTGTAATAATGACAATTACAACAATACTAAATGAACACTTATTTTAACTTCTATAATACATAATTAAAATATATTTAGTCTCAAATAAATAATGAAACATTTTTGGTTTAAATAATGCAAAAACAGTGTTGGAGAAGAAAGTAAAAGTGCAATATGTGCCATGTAAAAAAGCTCATGTTTAAGTTCCTTGTTCAGAACATGTGAACATATGAAAGCTGGTGGTTCCTTTTAACATGAGTATTCAATATTCCCAGTTAAGAAGTTTTAAGTTGTAGTTATTATAGGAATTATGGAACTATTTCTCTATACAATTTGTATTTCATAGACCTTTTGACTATTGGTTGTTCTTATAGGTACTATAGTATTGCCAGCCTAATCTCGGGAGTTGATAGGTTTGAAGTCATAATAATATAATATAATATATATATCCCATTTAGCAGACGCTTTTGTCCAAAGCGACTTACAAGTCGGCTGGGGCCACTACTTTTGCATATGGGTGGCCCCAGCGGGAATCGAACCCACGACGCTTGGCGTTGCAAGCGCCATGCTCTACCGACTGAGCCACACAGGACCCTGTCATAAACAGCGCTGTGCTTCAAGCATTGCGAAAAGCTGCTGGCAAATGGAGGAATGTGCTGTTTGAATGAATGCTTACGAGCCTGCTGCTGCCCACCACCGCTCAGACTGCTCTATCAAATCATAGACTTAATTATAATATAATAAACGCACAGAAATACGAGCCTTTGGTCATTAATATGGTCAAATCCAGAAACGATCATTTTGAAAACAAAACGTTTATTCTTTCAGTGAAATACAGAACCGTTTCGTATTTTATTGAATGGATGGCAACCCTAAGTCTAAATATTGCTGTTACATTACACAACCTTCAATGTTATGTCATAATTATGTAAAATTCTGGCAAATTAATTACGGTCTTTGTTAGGAAGAAATGGTCTTCACACCGTTTGCAATGAGCCAGAGGACCCAAACTTGTGCATATACCCTGACTCTTCTTACACTGAACGCAAGAGAAGTGACAACACAATTTCAGGCAACGCATTGATTACATCTAACGCAGGACAAGCTAGTTAAACTAGTAATATCATCAACCATGTGTAGTTAACTAGTGATTATCTTAATATTGTTTTTTACAAGTTAAGTTTAATACTAGCTAGCAATTTACCATAGCTCCTTGCTGCCTGCACTCGTGTAAAAAGTGGTCAGCCTGCCACGCAGTCTCCTTGCGGATTGCAATATAATCGGCCATAATCGGCATCCAAAAATGCAGATTACCGATTGTTATGAACTTGAAATCGGCCCTAATTAATCGTCCATTCCGATTAATCGGTCGACCACTACCAAAAAACATTCTCCATCAGGCTGCATTGTCTTCGATTTCCTTCTCAACTTGACCTTTTATTTAACTGTGCAAGTCGGTTATTAAGAACAAAATCGTATTTACAATGAAGACCTAGCAGAAGGCCTCCTGCCGGGGATGGCGGCAAGGGTTAAATTTTATATATAAATGAACAGGACAAAACACGCATCACGACGAGAGACCAAAGACAGCAACACAACATGGTAGCAGCTCAAAACATGGTACAAACATTAATGGCGATAAGTTGGGGAAAATGTTTACTTTCCTTATGAAACACCATTTTCCCCCACCATGCAAGTGGCTAAATGCTAATCTCGGATGTTGTTTATTGCTTTCAGACAATCTGGTTGAAACAAGCACCTCTCTAGGGGCGGCAGTGTAGCCTAGTGGTTAGAGTGGAGGGGCGGCAGGTAGACTAGTGGTTAGAGTGGAGGGGCGGCAGTGTAGACTAGTGGTTAGAGTGGAGGGGCGGCAGTGTAGCCTAGTGGTTAGAGTGGAGGGGCGGCAGTGTAGCCTAGTGGTTAGAGTGGAGGGGCGGCAGGGTAGCCTCGTGGTTAGAGTGGAGGGGCGGCAGTGCCTAGTGGTTAGCCAGGTAGCCTAGTGGTTAGAGTGGAGGGGCGTGTAGCAGGGTTAGAGTAGCCTAGTGGTTAGAGTGGAGGGGCGGCAAGGTAGCCTAGTGGTTAGAGTGGAGGGGCGGCAAGGTAGCCTAGTGGTTAGAGTGGAGGGGCGGCAAGGTAGCCTAGTGGTTAGAGTGGAGGGGCGGCAAGGTAGCCTAGTGGTTAGAGCGTTGGACTAGTAACCGGAAGGTTGCGAGTTCAAACCCCCGAGCTGACAAGGTACAAATCTGTCGTTCTGCCCCTGAACAGGTAGTTAACCCATTGTTCCCAGGCCGTCATTGAAAATAAGAATGTGTTCTTAACTGACTTGCCTGGTTAAATAAAGGTACAATTAAAAATTAAATACTCATTTGTAGATATAATACTTTTTGGGATATAAATGTCAAGTATTGTTAGGGCTATAGATTTAAAAATAAATAAATAAATATTATGAAAAAAATAAGTTGTGGCTGTGAAGCTCAGAGCTACATTGCACCTCACTGGTTTCCTGTGAAATATCACATTTACATAAATATTCAGACCCTTTACTCTGTACTTTGTTGATGCGCCTTTGGCAGCGATTACAGCGTCGAGTCTTCTTGGATATGACCCTATAAGCTTGGCACCAGTATTTGGGGAGTGTCTCCCAGGTCTCTCCAGCAATGTTTGACCGGGTTCTAGTCCGGGCTCTGGGTGGGCCACTCAAGGACATTCAGAGACTTGTCACAAAGCCTCTCCTGTGTTGTCTTGGCTGTGCGCTTAGGGTCGTTGTCCTGTTGGAAGGTGAACCTTCGCCCCAGTCTGAGGTCCTGAGCACTCTGGAGCAGGTTTTCATAAAGGATCTCTCTGCACTTTGCTCCGTTCATCTTTCCCTCTATCCTTGCTTGTCTCCCAGTCCCTGCCTCGACACAATCCTGTCTCGGAGCTCTACAGATAATTCTTTTGCCAATGTTTGTCTATGGAGATTGCATGGCTGTGCGCTCGATTTTATACACTTGTGGCTGAAATAGCCGAATCCATTATTTGAAGGGGTTTCCACTGTCCACATACTTTTGTGTGTATGTATACATACATACATACATACATACATACATACATACATACAGTTGAAGTCGGAAGTTTACATACACCTTAGCCAAATACATTTAAACTCAGTTTTTCACAATTCTTGACATGGTTAATCCTAGTAAATATTCCCTGTTTCAGGTCAGTTTGGATCACTACTTTATTTTAAGAATGTGAAATGTCAGAATAATAGTAGAGAATGATTTATTTAAGCTTGTGTTTCTTTCATCACATTCCCAGTGGGTCAGAAGTTTACATACACTCAATTAGTAGTTGGTAGCATTGCCTTTAAATTGTTTAACTTGGGTCAAACGTTTTGGGAAGCCTTCCACAAGCTTCCCACAATAAGTTGGGTGAATTTTGTCCCATTCCTCCTGACAGAGCTGGTGTAACTGAGTCAGGTTTGTAGGCCCCCTTACTCACAAACGCTTTTTCAGTTCTGCCCACAAATGTTCTATAGGATTGAGATCAGGGCTTTGTGATGGCCACTCCAATACCTGGACCTTGTTGTCCTTAAGACATTTTACCACATTTTGGAAGTATGCTTGGGGTCATTGTTCCATTGGAAGACCCATTTGCGACCAAGCTTTAACTTCCTGACTGATGTCTTGATGTTCCTTCAATATATCCACATAATTTTCCTCCCTCATGATGCAATCTATTTTGTGAAGTGCACCAGTCCCTCCAGCAGCAAACCACCACCACAACATGATGCTGCCACCCCCGTGCTTCACGGTTGGGATGTTGTTCTTCAGCTTGCAAGTCTCCCCCTTTTTCCTACAAACATAACGTTGTTCATTATGGCCAAACAGTTCTATTTTTGTTTCATCAGACCAGAGGACATTTCTCCAAAAAGCACAATCTTTGTCCTCATGTGCAGTTGCAAACCATAGTCTGGCTTTTTTATGGCGGTTTTGGCGCAGTGGCTTCTTCCTTGCTGAGAAGCCTTTCAGGTTATGTCGATATAGGACCCGGTTTACTGTGGATATAGATACTTTTGTACCTGTTTCCTCCAGCATCTTCACAAGGTACTTTGCTGTTGTTCTGGGATTTATTTGCACTTTTCGCACCAAAGTACATTCATCTCTAGAAGACAGAACACGTCTCCTTCCTGAGCGTTATGACGGCTGTGTGGTCCCATGGTGTTTATACTTGCATACTATTGTTTGTACAGATGAACGTGGTACCTTCAGGCGTTTGGAAATTGCTCCCAAGGATGAACCAGACTTGTGGAGGTCTACAATTATTTTTCTGAGGTCTTGGCTGATTTCTTTTGATTTTCCCATGATGTCAAGCAAAGAGGCACTGAGTTTGAAGGTAGGCCTTGAAATACATCCACAGGTACACCTCCAATTGACTCAAATGATGTCAATTAGCCTATCAGAAGCTTCTAAAGCCATGACATCATTTTCTGGAATTTTCCAAGCTGTTTAAAGGCACAGTCAACTTAGTGTATGTAAACTTCTGACCCACTGGAATTGTGATACGGTCTGTAAACAATTGTTGGGAAAAATGACGTGTCATGCACGGAGTAGATGTCCTAACCAACTGGCCAAAACTATAGTTTGTTAACAAGAAATTTGTGGAGTGGTTGAAAAATGAGTTTTATTGACTCCAACCTAAGTGTATGTAAACGTCTGACTTCAACTCTGTGTGTGTATATATATGTGTGTGTGTATATATATGTGTATGTATATATATATATATATATATATATATATATATATATATATATATATATATATATAACAAACAAACAAACAAACAAACAAACAAACAAACAAACAAACAAACAAACAAATGTAGCTACATGGCATGTCACTGGTTTCCTGTGTTCTCTCTTTGTGTTGTACCTGTAATATATATATATATATTGCCCTGCCTGCCGTGCTGCTACACCAGTCTTCCATGTAACGTGTAGGATGATGAGGCTGAGAGTACGGAAGGCTTCTCAGCAGCCCAAACCCAGCCCCGGCCGTCCAGCCTCAGAACCCCGCCCAGCTCAGGCCAAGAGAAAACACTGCGAGGTGGCGTCCCCGTCCAGGAGAGGCCTCAGGATGCAGAAGACTGGCCTGTTCTCCACCATCAAGAAGTTCATCAGAGGAAATGCTGTCAAGGTGGGTGAGCCATCTTCATATAACTGGCCCGGTACCCCCCCACCCCTCTGCAAACATCAGTGTTTGGGCAAAGGGGAAGGCAGTGATTTAAATGAAGATAACATTTTTTTTTTTTTTTTTTTTTTTTTTATCTAGGCAAGTCAGTTAAGAACAAATTCTTATTTTCAATGATGGTCTCGGATCAGTGGGTTAAATGCCTTGTTCGGGGGTCAGAAGGGCTGATTTTTACCTTATCAGCTCGGGGGTTTAGTAGGCCGGTGACGACAACCGCCGAGCGCCACCCGAACAGGAAGGGGAGGAGTCGTGACAAGTTGGTCATGAAATCTGATCTTCATCTAGGTCACAACAATAGACAAACACAGTCTGCTTGTCTAATAAAACACAAACAATTATATGATTTCATGTCTTTATTGAACACATCATGTAAACATTCACAGTGCAGGTTGGAAAAAGTATGTGAACCCTTGGATTTAATAACCGGTTGACCCTCGGTTACAAGTCCAACACCCTAACCACTAGGCTACCTGCCGCCCCTCCACTCTAACCACTAGGCTACCCCCTACACTCTAACCACTAGGCTGCCGCCCCTCCACTCTAACCACTAGGCTACCTGCCGCCCCTCCTCCACTCTAACCACTAGGCTACCCTGCCGCCCCTCCACACTAACCACTAGGCTACCCTGCCGCCCCTCCACTCTAACCACTAGGCTACCTGCCGCCCCTCCACTCTAACCACTAGGCTACCTGCCGCCCCTCCACTCTAACCACTAGGCTACCTGCCGCCCCTCCACTCTAACCACTAGGCTACCTGCCGCCCCTCCACTCTAACCACTAGGCTACCTGCCGCCCCTCCACTCCCACTCTAACCACTAGGCTACCTGCCGCCCCTCCACTCTAACCACTAGGCTACCTGCCGCCCCTCCACTCTAACCACTAGGCTACCTGCCGCCCCTCCACTCTAACCACTAGGCTACCTGCCGCCCCTCCACTCTAACCACTAGGCTCCACTCTAACCACCTAGGCTACCCTGCCGCCCCTCCACTCTAACCACTAGGCTACCCTGCTAAAGCAGGACATGGAGATAAATATCTAATTGTAGGCTTTGCCCTGCCCCCCTCCAAAAAAACCGCTGTTTAAAAACTAAAAAAACCACTAATCTGTTTATATCCATAAATGTGTTATTTTAAGACACTATGTTTCATTTAAGTCCACTATTGACAATTATGTGTGAGTTGCTACTGGTAGGCAATTCAAAGCTGCATAAAATAAACCACTTTGCTACCCTGCCGCCCCTCCACTGGACTAGGCTGACCCTGCCGCCCCTCCAGGCTACCCTGCCGCCCCTCCACTCTAACCACTCAGGCTATTCCACTCTAACCACTTACCCTGCCGCCCCTCCACTCTAACCACTAGGCTACCCCTCCACTCTAACCACTAGGCTACCTGCTCCTCCACTCTAACACTAGGCTACCCTGCCGCCCCTCCATTCTAACCACTAGGCTACCCTGCCGCCTCCACTCAGATAAGTATCATACTTCCATGTAACCATATATATATCTTTTAGATTAATGTGTTGATATATTCACACCACATGGATGTGTTATGACCATTTCTTGCTAATTGAAAAGATGGGTTTTCCATGCTAGCAGTCGTACCAACACACACACACGTCAGTCAAATCAAATAGCAACACAACTTGGTGACCCGTAACAAGATGATAAATCTCAACCATTTACAGCGGACATTTTGTCAATGCATTTAGTCTTTATTTTACTGTTAAATGAACCCAGCCCATTTTTAATACATGCATGGGCTTAAAGCAGGGGTGTTAAACTCATTCCGTGGAGAGCCTAGTGTCTGCAGGTTTTTGTTTTTTCCTTTCAATAAAGATGTCAACAACCAGATGGGGGGGGGGAGGGATTTCCTTAAAATTTAGTGATTTTAATTCATCAATCAAGTTCACGGGAGGTGCGGGAAAAACCTGCAGGCACTCGGCTCATCCCTCCCTCTCCACTCCTTCTCTCCCTAGGCTAGGCCCCTCCACTCTAACCACTAGGCTAGCCCTCCACTCTAACCACTAGGCTACCTGCCGCCCCTCCACTCTAACCACTAGGCTACCTGCCGCCCTCCACTCTAACCACTAGGCTACCTGCCGCCCCTCCACACTCCACTCTACCTGCCGCCCCCACTCTAACCACTAGGCTACCTGAGCCCCTCCACTCCCACTAGCTCATCCCTCCCTCTAACCACTTCTGCCGCCCCTCCACTCCCAGGTACCTGCCGCGATATCCTGCAATGGTGGCAATCTCCTGAGTGCTCTCATTCACAATTCTAAAGCAGGACATGGAGATAAATATCATCCCAACCCAAAACCAATCCTGCTGTTTAAAAAAAAAAAAAAATAATCTGGTTATATCCATAAATGTGTTATTTTAAGACAATCGGATGTTTCATTTAAGTTATTGACAATTATGTGTGAGTTGCTACTGGTAGGCAATTTCAAAGCTGCATAAAATAAACTTTGGTGTGGAGGTGACCTGAGAAACACAATCTTTCAGTTATTTCTATTACCTTCTCAGATAAGTGATCATACTTCATGTAATATATATATATCTTTTAGATTAATGTGTTGATATATTCACACCACATGGATGTGTTATGACCATTTCTTGCTAATTGAAAAGATGGGTTTTCCATGCCAGGTAGAGCAAGACATCCCAGTCAAATCAAATCAACACAACTCCCGTAACAAGATGATAAATCTCAACCATTTACAGCGGACATTTTGTCAATGCATTTAGTCTTTATTTTACTGTTAAATAAACCCAGCCCATTTTTAATACATGCATGGGCTTAAAGCAGGGGTGTTAAACTCATTCCATTGAGAGCCTAGTGTCTGCAGGTTTTTGTTTTTTCCTTTCAATAAAGATGTAAACAACCAGATGGGGGGATTTCCTCCCTGTAGTGATTTTAATTCATCAATCCCAGGTGCGGGCAAAACATCCCAGGCTCATCCCTCCCTCTCTTCTTCTCTCCCAGGTAGAGCAAGACATCCCAGCTCATCCCTCTCCTCTCTTCTTCTCTCCCAGGTAGAGCAAGACATCCCAGCTCATCCCTCCCTCTCTTCTTCTCTCCCAGGTAGAGCAAGACATCCCAGCTCATCCCTCCCTCTCTTCTTCTCTCCCAGGTAGAGCAAGACATCCCAGCTCATCCCTCCTTCTCTTCTTCTCTCCCAGGTAGAGCAAGACATCCCAGCTCATCCCTCCCTCTCTTCTTCTCTCCCAGGTAGAGCAAGACATCCCAGCTCATCCCTCCCTCTCTTCTTCTCTCCCAGGTAGAGCAAGACATCCCAGCTCATCCCTCCCTCTCTTCTTCTCTCCCAGGTAGAGCAAGACATCCCAGCTCATCCCTCCCTCTCTTCTTCTCTCCCAGGTAGAGCAAGACATCCCAGCTCATCCCTCCCTCTCTTCTTCTCTCCCAGGTAGAGCAAGACATCCCAGCTCATCCCTCCTTCTCTTCTTCTCTCCCAGGTAGAGCAAGACATCCCAGCTCATCCCTCCCTCTCTTCTTTCTCTCCCAGGTAGAGCAAGACATCCCAGCTCATCCCTCCTTCTCTTCTTCTCTCCCAGGTAGAGCAAGACATCCCAGCTCATCCCTCCCTCTCTTCTTCTCTCCCAGGTAGAGCAAGACATCCCAGCTCATCCCTCCCTCTCTTCTTCTCTCCCAGGTAGAGCAAGACATCCCAGCTCATCCCTCCCTCTCTTCTTCTCTCCCAGGTAGAGCAAGACATCCCAGCTCATCCCTCCCTCTCTTCTTCTCTCCCAGGTAGAGCAAGACATCCCAGCTCATCCCTCCCTCTCTTCTTCTCTCCCAGGTAGAGCAAGACATCCCAGCTCATCCCTCCCTCTCTTCTTCTCTCCCAGGTAGAGCAAGACATCCCAGCTCATCCCTCCCTCTCTTCTTCTCTCCCAGGTAGAGCAAGACATCCCAGCTCATCCCTCCCTCTCTTCTTCTCTCCCAGGTAGAGCAAGACATCCCAGCTCATCCCTCCCTCTCTTCTTCTCTCCCAGGTAGAGCAAGACATCCCAGCTCATCCCTCCCTCTCTTCTTCTCTCCCAGGTAGAGCAAGACATCCCAGCTAAGAGGAGTCGTATTGATTGTAAAGTGGACAACAGCAACCTGATCACGTCTTCTCCTCACCCACCAACCAAAGCCATCGCCAGGGGCTGCAGAAGAGGTGCTAACAAACCTGGTGAGTTAGAGAGTCCAGACATGACACGGGGTAATCTGTCATCTACATTATTATTATTATAATAATACGAGTGTGGAGAAACAGAGGCGTCATTTATAGTTCTGCTTGATGACATCACACTTTAGCCACACCCTCTTCGTGCACATCTGTTTAATTGGAAACGTTGCAGCAAGTCAATTAATTAATATGTTTTCAGAATGTCTTAATTTACTGTAGATGTCTCTGTAGTGCTCTTTTTTTTAAATGTATGTTTTATCATGTCAGTCTTAAGTAGTGTCAGTTCAAATAACAGTTTGAAATAAGTTCCTACTTTCTCTCAGAACCAATGACGTGTGACAGTAAGCCCCTGAAGCCCAACGGTAAACTGGAGGTCCCCGTGGAGGTGGCGAGCAGTCCACCTCGCACCACTCTCCTGGGGACCATCTTCTCTCCCGTCTTCAACTTCTTCTCTCCTGCTACCAAGACGGGTAACACAATCTGCCCTAAAGTGTTTTATCATTTTAGTCTCTTTTTTAAAAAAAAATTGTTTTTTTAAACTATCCTAAAGGAAATTGGTTATTTAACCTTGTGCTCCGTGGTTGAATCTAAAATGTATTTTCCTTGATTTTCCCCGTCCTCATCTCACCTCCCTATCAAGAAGTCAGAGGAGCGAGGAGAGCATTGGACAGAAGATCCGAGGAGAAGATCTTGTCCAATGGGCTCTTCTCTTCCCTCTGTCATTTTGAGAAGGAGAGGACGCCACGAATGGAGGACAAAAAAACATCGTAGACTCACACGTGGCAAAAATTGAGATTCGCTCAATTTCTCTCCTGTGTTCCCTTCTGTGTCCAGCCACTCCTGAGTCTGGCTCCCCCGGGCAGGGGGGGTCGGAGGCTGAGGAGATGAAGAAGCAGCCGGAGAAGGAGACGGTGGTGGAGGAGATGCCCACCAGTACCCCTGCATCTACAGGGGGCGTCGTCCTGTCCTCTGTTGCCCCAGCTCCATTAGTACCGCCACCACCACAGGCTCCTCTGGCTACCCCAGAACCATCCGTCGAAGGAGGGGAGATGGCTACAGATATTCCCCCTCTAACAGGTAACCATGACGTTGGTTGCTCCTAGGTTATGTTATGGGTCAATTTAGAACTTGCGAGTGAGACTTGTAGATTGTGTGATTTAAAAATAAATGTTTTGACGTGATCTGGACTATTGTGGAATTGTTTTACTTGCTGTGCTTTATATCAATGATGATTTTGCTGGGGGGGAAAAAAAGTAAATGTGATTCAATAAAATGTGAATTTCTCTATTTAATAAAAATAAAAAGATTAGATCCTAGATGTTTGAATATGCCGTTGTCCCTGAATTAGCTCCGGGCTGCATTCCAGTCAGCTGTTACCCCCACGTCTCTCCCACGGCCCCTGCAGAGGGCACCTACGAGGAAGACTGGGAAGTCTTTGATCCGTGAGTACTGCGTAGTTAATTTTTTAAAATCAAATTCACCAACCAATCACAGTTTGTGCCTCTTTCTTTAAATAATAGGTAGTAGAAAGAGCTCGGCAAAATTTGGGGATTTGAAGTAAAAAAAAAAAAAATCTAAAAAGGAAACATTTTATTCCATTTTAAAAAACCCCACCTGTCTTATCGCACCATCTAACCTACAAGCATTTCGCTACACTATCATTAACATCTGCTAACCATGTGTATGTGACAAATAAAATTGAGTTACTTAGTAATAGTGTGCAAGGACCAAAGACCAAAGATATCTGTGCCTCCTCTGTTTTCAGGTACTTCTTCATCAAGCACGTGCCTCCGTTGACAGAGGAGCAGATAGCCAGGAAACCAGCACTGCCCCTTAAAACACGCAGCACACCAGAGTTCTCCCTAGTTCTAGATCTGGTGAGATGACAGTCCTAATATGTTCTCCCTGGTTCTAATGAGATTACAGTCCTATATGTTCTCCCTGGTTCTAGTGAGATTACAGTCCTGTTCTCCCTGGTTCCTCCTCTGTTTTGAGATTACAGGTACAGTCCTCTTCATGAGATTACAGTCCTATATGTTCTCCTCTTGTTCTAGTGACAGATATGTTCTCTGGTTCTAGTGAGATTACAGTCCCAGATCCTATAGTTCCCCTGGTTCTAGTGAAACCAGTTCTACTTACAGCCCCTCTGGTTCTAAATTACACGTCAGATTACAGTCATATGTTCCAGAGTTCTCCTATGTTCTAGTTCTAGATCTGTTCTCCCTGGTTCTAGAGATGACAGTCCCCATATGTTCTTTCTGGTACTATCAGATTCTCCTAAATGTTCTCTCTGGTTCTAATTACAGTCCTAGATTAGATTACAGTCCTATATGTTCTCCCTGGTTACTAGTCAGATTACAGTCCTAAATGTTCTCTCTGGTTCTAGTGAGATTACAGTCCTATATGTTCTAGTCAGATTACAGTCCTGGTTCAGATTACAGTCCCATATGTTCTCTCTGGTACTAGTCAGATTACAGTCCTATATGTTCTCCCTGGTACTAGTCAGATTACAGTCCTATATGTTCTCCCTGGTACTAGTCAGATTACAGTCCTATATGTTCCCCCTGGTTCTAGTGAGATTACAGTCCTATATGTTCCCCCTGGTTCTAGTGAGATTACAGTCCTATATGTTCTAGTCAGATTACAGTCCTATATGTTCTCCCTGGTTCTAGTGAGATTACAGTCCTATATGTTCTCCCTGGTTCTAGTGAGATTACAGTCCTATATGTTCCCCTGGTTCTAGTGAGATTACAGTCCTATATGTTCTCTCTGGTTCTAGTGAGATTACAGTCCCATATGTTCTCCCTGGTTCTAGTCAGATTACAGTCCTATATGTTCTCCCTGGTTCTAGTGAGATTACAGTCCTATATGTTCTCCCTGGTTCCTATATGTTCTCCCTGGTTCTAGATCTGGTGAGATTACAGTCCTATATGTTCTCCCTGGTTCTAGATCTGGTGAGATTACAGTCCCATATGTTCCTGAACAACCGAGTGCCATCAACAGATTTCTTTTATTATTTTGGGAGATTACCTGTAGTCGTCCTGAATGTCCAGACCCAAGATGCATTTTGAGTTTACAAATCTACAGAATGTTCTAAAATGTGTTAATTTATTTTGTTCAAAACGCTCTCGTTCAGATCGAAGTACAAATCAGAAACATTCAACTAAAGTAGGTTAAAAAAACAAACAACAACCACTAAACCAGAAGGTGTTTGTGTATTGATCAGGACGAGACGTTGGTGCACTGTAGTCTGAATGAGTTGGACGACGCAGGCCTGACCTTCCCTGTCCTTTTCCAAGACGTCATCTATCAGGTGGGTACAACCGGCTGTGACGGCACAGAAACACACAGGTTTAAAAAATAAAATAATTTGTTAGGTTCTGACAGAGTAAAACTCACCGGGACAACTAGTGAAGCTCGAACCAAGTTCATCCACCCACTGGGTCACACACCGCTGCATACGACAGACATATTTATCCTCGCCCGTATATTTATACCTTCCTCCTCTGCTCAGTCTCATCTTTACACATCTGGACAGCCAATAGATATCTGTTGCTAGGCAGAATTTAATGACGCCTGTTCGCTTTATCTGACCTGACCTCGGCCCCAACTCCTCCCCCCCAACTCACGGCTGTCTTGTCGACTTGAACCAGACTGTGGCCCTTTCTCTCTAACACGTTCAGACAGAATGGGAACTTGTTTATTTTATTTCTCTCTTTCCCTCGGTGACGTGAATAAGGCTATTTCAAGTTCAGAAGTCCGTAATCGTCAAGGTGATTGAGAAAGGGCTCTTTCTCAATTACGTCTTTCCTTGATTCCTTGTGTCCTCACTTTCTTCTCGAACCTTATTGGAAGAGAATATCCAACGTCTTTTCCTGTGGATGTGCTCTTGTATGTACGGTATTTAGAGTGGACATGAGGACTCAAGAAAAGACATTTTAGAAAAAGCCGTAGGTTTTATGTGCTTGTCATGGAAAACGTCTCTCTTTTCAGTGAGTATGTTTCATGCATAGGAATAATTCGATATTAAACTGTTTATGACAGTAGGCAGATGATGCAATAGTCATGTAAAACACCTTACTTTGTTTATCTTAATCGGCGTAAAGTCCAAATCCAAATCAAAGTAAGTTCGAATCCCCGAGCTGACAAGGTACAAATCTGTCGTTCTGCCCCTGAACAGGCAGTTAACCCACTGTTCCCAGGCCGTCATTGAAAATAAGAATTTGTTCTTAACTGACTTGCCTCGTTAAATAAAAATAAAGGTATTTGATCTGTACGTGTGCTAGCACCGGCCGAGAGCCTCGCTCTATAGCGCGAGGTGAAGTGGGTTCGCAATCAACTGAATGAATACGTCTCGGAAGTTGTTTTCACATAACTTCATATGGCCGATACTCGGAATCAAATATGCTGATTCCCCCCCCCCCCCCCAAAAAAAAAAACATGGTCGCTGTGATAAAATGTTCTAACTTACAATTTATCAAGAGTCCCCATCAGGTAGCCCTGATTTTCAGATGTGTTCATTTTAACAGGATTACTAGGGGAAATTCATGGTTTTTAAAATCAAACTGTTATATTAATCTGACTATCCACAATATATGCATTATTGTGTGCGTGTGTAACCGTAGTCCGTGAAGAGGAGTTGGATATGTTTCCATTTCGTGTTATTTTTCCCTCTTCTCTGCAGGTGTACGTGCGGTTGAGGCCGTTTTTCAGAGAGTTCCTGGAGCGCATGTCTCAAATTTACGAGGTGAGGTTTGACGTGTCTTTAAAAAAAAAATACATGTTAGTCATTTAGCAGACTCTCTGATCCAGAGTCACTGCAGTAGTGAGTCATTTAGCAGACTCTCTGATCCACTACAGTAGTGAGTCATTTAGCAGACTCTCTGATCCAGAGTCACTGCAGTAGTGAGTCATTTAGCAGACTCTCTGATCCACTACAGTAGTGAGTCATTTAGCAGACTCTCTGATCCAGAGCCACTACAGTAGTGAGTCATTTAGCAGACTCTCTGATCCAGAGTCACTACAGTAGTGAGTCATTTAGCAGACTCTCTGATCCAGAGTCACTACAGTAGTGAGTCATTTAGCAGACTCTCTGATCCAGAGAGCCACTACAGTAGTGAGTCATTTAGCAGACTCTCTGATCCAGAGTCACTACAGTAGTGAGTCATTTAGCAGACTCTCTGATCCAGAGTCACTACAGTAGTGAGTCATTTAGCAGACTCTCTGATCCAGTCACTACAGTAGTGAGTCATTTAGCAGACTCTCTGATCCAGAGCCACTCTCTGACCCTGAGTCATTTAGCAGACTCTCTGATCCAGAGTCACTACAGTAGTGAGTCATTTAGCAGACTCTCTGATCCAGAGCCACTACAGTAGTGAGTCATTTAGCAGACTCTCTTATCCAGAGAGACTTACAGTAGTGAGTCATTTAACATACTCTCTTATCCAGAGAGCCACTACAGTAGTGAGTCATTTAACAGACTCTGATCCAGAGTCACTACAGTAGTGAGTCATTTAGCAGACTCTCTGATCCAGAGAGCCACTACAGTAGTGAGTCATTTAGCAGACTCTCTGATCCAGAGTCACTACAGTAGTGAGTCATTTAGCAGACTCTCTGATCCAGAGTCACTGCAGTAGTGAGTGCATACATTTTCATACTGGAATCGAACCCACAACCCTGGTGTTACAAGCACCATCTTCTACCAACTGAGCTAACCGGGACCACTGATCTCTGTAGACTTCACCGGGCCAAAGAATCGGGAAATGCCATTTTAGATCATAAAAGTGTTATGCTGTTTGTTTTGTTTCATTTTTCTCCCCCTTCTATTCGTTCACAGATCATTCTGTTCACTGCCTCTAAGAAGGTGTATGCAGACAAGCTGCTCAACATCCTGGACCCCAAGAAACAGTTGGTCAGGTCAGTGAAGGAACAACCTTATCGCTTATTGAATGATTACGACCGACCAAGTTTCACCGTGGATTACGTCCCAAATGGAACCCTACGTAGCGCACAACTTTTTTTTTTAGATCAGAGCCCTAACGTAGGGAATAAGGTGATCAGATCAGAGCCCTAACGTAGGGAATAAGGTGATCAGATCAGAGCCCTAACGTAGGGAATAAGGTGATCAGATCAGAGCCCTAACGTAGGGAATAAGGTGATCAGATCAGAGCCCTAACGTAGGGAATAAGGTGATCAGATCAGAGCCCTAACGTAGGGAATAAGGTGATCAGATCAGAGCCCTAACGTAGGGAGTAAGGTGATCAGATCAGAGCCCTAACGTAGGGAATAAGGTGATCAGATCAGAGCCCTAACGTAGGGAATAAGGTGATCAGATCAGAGCCCTAACGTAGGGAATAAGGTGATCAGATCAGAGCCCTAACGTAGGGAATAAGGTGATCAGATCAGAGCCCTAACGTAGGGAATAAGGTGATCAGATCAGAGCCCTAACGTAGGGAATAAGGTGATCAGATCAGAGCCCTAACGTAGGGAATAAGGTGATCAGATCAGAGCCCTAACGTAGGGAATAAGGTGATCAGATCAGAGCCCTAACGTAGGGAATAAGGTGATCAGATCAGAGCCCTAACGTAGGGAATAAGGTGATCAGATCAGAGCCCTAACGTAGGGAATAAGGTGCCATTTTGGGAACACAGCACAACCTTTCTCTACCACTAACTTCCAATTAACCGGCTACACTAGACTTTTAATTTTTTTTTTTTTTTTTTTTTTCCTTCTACCTCTCCTACAGACATCGGTTGTTCCGTGAGCACTGTGTATGTGTTCAAGGAAACTACATCAAGGACTTAAACATTCTGGGAAGAGATCTTTCTAAGACTGTAATAATAGACAATTCACCTCAAGCCTTCGCCTATCAGGTACGCCGGTCATACCTTTTACAGTACAGCTACTACATATAGCCCACAGGAATCAGCCATCAATTGTGCAAGTTCTCCCACTTATAAAGATGAGGCCTGTAATTTTCATCATGGGTACACTTCAACTATGACAGACAAAATGTGAGAAAGAATCCAGAAAATCACATTGTAGGATTTTTTTATGAATTTATTTGCAAATTATGGTGGAAAATAAGTATTTGGTCAATAACAAAAGTTTATCTCAATACTTTGTTATATACCCTTTGTTGGCAATGACAACAGGGGTCAAAGGTTTTCTCTAAGTCTTCACATGGTTTTCACACACTGTTGCTGGTATTTTGACCCATTCCTCAATGCAGATCTCCTCTAGACCAGTGACGTTTTGGGGCTGTTGCTGGGCAACACGGACTTTCAACTCCCTCAAGATTTTCTATGGGGTTGAGATCTGGAGACTGGCTAGGCCACTCCAGGACCTTGAAATGCATCTTACGAAGCCACTCATTTGTTGCCCGGGTGGTGTGTTTGGGATCATTGTCATGCTGAAAGACCCAGCCATGTTTCATCTTCAATGCCCTTGCTGATGGAAAGAGGTTTTCACTCAAAATCTCACGATACATGGCCCCATTCATTCTTTCTATTACACGGATCAGTCGTCCTGGTCCCTTTGTAGAAAAACAGCCACAAAGCATGATGCTTCCACCCCCATGCTTCACAGCAGGTATAGTGTTCTTTGGATGCAACTCAGCATTCTTTGTCCTCCAAACACGACGAGTTGAGTTTTTACCAAAAAGTTATATTTTGGTTTCATCTGACCATCTGACATTCTCCCAATCTTCTTCTGGATCATCTAAATGCTCTCCAGCAAACTTCAGACGGCCCTGGACATGTACTGGCTTAAGCAGGGGGACACGTCTGGCACTGCAGGATTTGAGTCCCTGGCGGCGTAGTGTGTTACTGATGGTAGGCTTTGTTACTTTGGTCCCAGCTCTCTGCAGGTCATTCACTAGGTCCCCCCGTGTGGTTCTGGGGTTTTTGCTCACCGTTCTTGTGATCATTTTGACCCCACGGGGTGAGATCTTTTTTTTTCTTCTCATTTTGTCTGTCATAGTTGAAGTGTACCTATGATGATAAATCAAATCAAATGTATTTATATAGCCCTTCGTACATCAGCTGATATCTCAAAGTGCTGTACAGAAACCCAGCCTAAAACCCCAAACAGCAAGCAATGCAGGTGTAGAAGCACGTTGGTTAGGAAAAACTCCCTAGAAAGGCCAAAACCTAGTAAGAAACCTAGAGAGGAACCAGGCTATGTGGGGTGGCCAGTCCTCTTCTGGCTGTGCCGGGTGGAGATTATAACAGAACAAGGCCAAAATGTTCAAATGTTCATAAATGACCAGCATGGTCGAATAATAATAAGGCAGAACAGTTGAAACTGGAGCAGCAGCACGGCCAGGTGGACTGGGGACAGCAAGGAGTCATCATGTCAGGTAGTCCTGAGTCATAGTCCTAATTACAGGCCTCTCTCATCTTTTTAAGTGGGAGAACTTGCACAATTGGTGGCTGACTAAATACTTTTTTGCCCCACTGTGTGTGTGTGTGTGTGTGTGTGTGTGTGTGTGTGTGTGCACAGTAAGTCGTTGGATAAAAGTGTCTGCAAAGTGTCTTATAATTACAATTCGTGGGATATCGCAATTCAAAACCTCCTTTTTGTTCTCAATCACAGCTTTCCAATGGGATTCCCATCGAGAGCTGGTTCATGGACAGGAATGATACCGAGCTCCTCAAGCTGGTTCCTTTCTTAGAGAAGCTGGTGGAGATGGTATGTAGTCATTGTGAAACAAATGTGTTCCAACTCAACCTCCTACCTTATATATTCACTCAAACATGTTCCTTGTCTCTCTGTAGAGCCTGTAGAATGGGTCTCTGTAGAATGGGCCTCTGTAGAATGGGCCTCTGTAGAATGGGTCTCTGTGGGGCCTGTAAAATTGTTTATTGTTAGAGACAGGTCTGTCTTCTGCTTTTTCAAAAAATAAATATTTTTTTGTCTTCAAGTCACCTCAGTCATTTTGTCTTTATTTACTGTTCTCTCTCCTCCACAGAATGAGGACGTAAGGCCTTACGTCAGACAGCAGTTTCGTCTTCACGACCTACTTCCTCCAGACTGATCCGTGATTGGCTGACCCAGCAGGCTAACCCATAGAAGTAGAATGTGTACATTATTCATTCTGATTCTACGGGCTAAACCTCCCAGCACACGGAGAGGGATGCCTTCCGTTCAACGCGGTTGGAGATGACGAGAATCAACTTCAACTGATTCTGAGGATGTCGTCCAAGTGGAGATCTGTCTACAGCATTGCCGTTACCAACGAGAATTTGTTCAACAAAATAACATTTTACAGAGGGAAATTTGTATTTAAACAACTACAAAACAAATATTTTGAAGCTATGTATATGTTTTGTATACTCAAACTAAGCTGTTATATTGCAACTCAACTAAACTGTACACCCCCCCCCCCCAAGAGTATAGCAGTCCCCTTGTATTACGAAAGGCATCTGTCTGGACAGACCTCAAGTCTATGCTCAAAAGCAGGGTTGTGTTCATTAGGGTGCGAACGTTACAAAACATTTAGCAACGGCGAACGAAAATGTGCTTTTCTCATTGGACAACTCCAGGTAGAACATCCTCCATTTCAGGAACGTTTTCTTGGGTTTTGGTGCCTAATGAACACGATCCTGGCGACTTTCTGTGAGATGTTTTCTCATCCGCAGCTTCAGTTTTGGACTGACGGAACTGAATGGCGGTATTTGATTGTGTGAGGACCTGACTGCTCAAGACTCATTTTAACAGGAATGGCAGTCAAACCTGTATAATATACAAACGTAATTACATGTGTATATATGACATGTATATATCTTTTCTTTTTTTTCATGGTTTTTAAAAACATTTTTTTTTTTTTTTTTTGCTTCTGATTTTCTTTTAGCTGACTGTTTTCTTTTACTATTTTAGTAAAAAAAAAAAAATGTTTTCACCTTTTTAAAAAAATATATATTTTTTGTTGTTTGTTTTTGAAGTTGACGCTACACAGCTGCTGTTGTCTTCCTGCAATATATGCATCCCAAATGGCACCTTATTCCCTACTGTATAAAGTGCCCTTCTTTTGAGCAGAGCCCTATGAGCACTGGTCTAAAGTAGTGCACTATATAGGGAATAAGGAGCATTCTTTATTTTCTAGTCTGCTTTTTAGTCCCATTAACTACTGTTATGTGGTCTCTGTAACAGGTTTTTAAAAAATATCTTTGGGAGGAAATGTTTATGAAATCATGATGGGTTTTTTAAGGTTATGTAAATGTATTATAGTGTTTTAACTTGAAGACCCTTCAACAAGCTGGCCTGGATATTAATTTAGATCATGTATATTTGAGATTTCACCCCTGAAAGATGTTGAAATGATCCTTAGCTGCTCTGTGTCTGGGTGGTGATGGGATGGAAGGCTTCAGAGCTCTCCTGCACTTTTTGTTTAAAAGAAAAAAAAACTTTAGCATCCAGCCCTATGTAAAATCTTGTCAATTTTGTACACACGTTATCACCTCTAAATTGTGAATGCCCGTACAATTTTGAAATTGTAGCACCAGCAAAATGGCCAACATTTTGTTTTATTTTTTAAATCTTGTTTTCAATGCTGTTCATAGTCTTGTCTGTGAAATATCTTTTATGTAGGAGTCACACATTTTTAAAGAAATAAATAAAAAAAGACTCTGTTGTCATTGACCGTCTTGGACGGTCACACCTGTTGTACTCAGTGTTACTTCATGGTTTCCTTGATCATAAATACATTTTTATACAAATAATGAAAATGTGTGATTTGGGATTTTTACTGAACTGTGTAAGTTGAGACATTAATGAGTGTGTAACGTATATGCCAGGTAGGCATGACAGTATACGTTTATTTATTTATCAAAATGCTCTTATCCAGAGTCACTTTAGTCTCACACACACCATTTAAATTAAATGAACTTGGCATGTCATCTGGTAATGTAATCTTGCTTTTCGAGACGCTGAACTGAACCCACAAACTACAACGTATGCTATCTTACACCTACAGTGGGGCAAAAAAAGTACTTAGTCAGCCACCAATTACACCTATATTCAATGGTAAAAATGGTACACTGAATGTGTTTTTGACACCTTTTGACCATAAAAGGAATGATAAACTACACAAACCAAAAATATAAATGCTACATGCAACAATTTCAAAGATTTTACAGAGTTACTGTTTATATAAGGAAATCAGTCCATTTGAATACATTCATTAGGCCCGAATCTATTCATTTCACATGACTGGGAATACAGATATGGATCTGTTGGTCACAGATACCATTCATGAAAAGGTAGGTCCTTCAATCAGAAAGCCAGTCAGTATCTGGTGTGACCACCATTTGCCTCATGCAGCGTGGCATCTCCTTCACATCGTGTTGATTGTGGCATGTGGAATGTTGTCCCACTCCTTCAGTGGCTGTGGAATGTTGCTGGATATTGGCAGGAACTGGAACACGCTGTCGATCCAGAGCATCCCAAACGGGTGACATTTCTGTTAAGTGCAGGCCGTGGAAGAACTGGGACATTTTCAGCTTCCAGGAACTGTCCAGATCCTTGCGACTTGGGGCCGAACATTATCATACTGAAACACTATGGCGGCGGATGAATCGAACAACAATGGGCCTCAGGATCTCGTCACTGTATCTGTCCGCATTCAAATTGCCATTGATAAAATGCAATTGTGTTCGTCATCTGCCCGGTATTTGTATTGCAGTTATTATTGCACTGTTCCATAAGATGTTTTTGAATCTGTTTTTTTAAGTCTAATTTTACTGCTTGCATCAGTTACTTGATGTGGAATAGAGTTCCATGTAGTCATGGCTCTATGTAGTACTGTGAGCTTCCCAAAGTCTATTCTGTCTTTGGGGACTGTGAAGAGACCTCTGGTGGCATGTCTTGTATTGTAGGAATGGGTGTCTTAGCTGTGTGTTGGTAGTTTAAACAGACCTCTGGTGGCATGTCTTGGGGGGTATGCAGGGGTGTCTGAGCTGTGTGTTAGTAGTTTAAACAGACCTCTGGTGGCATGTCTTGGGGGGTATGCAGGGGTGTTTGAGCTGTGTGTTAGTAGTTTAAACAGACCTCTGGTGGCATGTCTTGTGGGGTATGGATGGGTGTCTGAGCTGTGTGCCAGCAGTTCAAACACACAGCTCGGGGCATTCAACATGTCAATACCTCTCACAAATACAAGTAGTGATCACGTTAATCTCTCATCCACTTTGAGCTAGGAGAGATTGACATGCATATCATTAATGTTAGCTGTTTGTGTAGATCCAAGGGCCAGCCGTGCTGCCCTTTTCTGAGCCAATTGCAATTTTCCTAAGTCCCTCTGTGGCACCTGACCACACGACTGAACAGTAGTCCAGGTGTGACAAAACTAGGACCTGTAGGACCTGCCCTGTTGATAGTGTTGTTAAGAAGGTAGAAACTAGGACCTGCCTTGTTGATAGTGTTGTTAAGAAGGTAGAAACTAGGACCTGTAGGACCTGCCTTGTTGATAGTGTTGTTAAGAAGGCAGAACAACACCTTATTAGGGACAGACTTCTCCCTATCTTAGCTACTGTTGTATCAATATGTTTTGACCATGACAGTTTACAATCCAGGGTTACTCCAAGAAGTTTAGTCTCCTCAACTTGCTCAATTTTCACAATATTCATTACTAGATGTAGTTGAGGTTTAGTGAAATATGTGTCCCAAATACAATGCTTTTAGTTAGACAATAATGTTTTCACCTCTTCCAAACTTACCTTTCGGAATTCAAAATGACAATGTTTGTCTTTCATAATTTGGTCAAATATACTTGGATGTGTAGTGTCAGCGTTTGTTGTTTGCATGTTATGCCTACCTGTATTGCTAATCTTACCAATGAAAAAAATCATTAAAGAAGTTGGCCATATCAATGGGTTTTGTGATGACTGAATCATCTGATTCAATGAATGATGGAGCTGAGTTTGCCTTTATGCCCAAAATTTCATTTATGGTACTCCAAAGCTTTTAACTATCATTCTTTATGTCATTTATCTTTGTTTCATAGTGTAGTTTTTTTCTTTTTAAAATTCAGTTTAGTCACCTGATTTCTCAATTTGCTGTACGTTTGCCAATCTGTTGTGCAGCCAGACCTGTTTGTCATTTCTTTTGCTTCATCTCTTTCAACCATATAATTTTTCAATTTCACATCAATCCACGGAGATTTAACAGTGCCTACAGTCATTTTCTTAATGGGTGCATGCTTATTAGTAACTGGAATAAGCAATTTCATAAATGTGTCATGTGCAGCGTCTGGTTGTTCCTCATTACATACCACGGACCAACAAATGTGATTTACATCAACAACATAGGAATCACTACAAAACGTATTGTATGACCTCTTACACACTGTATTAGGCCCAGCCTTTGGAACTTTGGTTTTTCTAGAAGTGGCTTCTATATTGTGATCACTACATCCGATGGATTTGGATACTGCTTTAAAGCATTTTTCTGCAGCTTTAGTAAAGATGTGATCAAAACATCAAATCAAATCACATCAAATTTATTTATATAGCCCTTTGTACATCAGCTGATATCTCAAAGTGCTGTACAGAAACCCAGCCTAAAACCCCAAACAGCAAGCAATGCAGGTGTAGAAGCACGGTGGGCAGGAAAAACTCCCTAGAAAGGCCAAAACCTAGGAAGAAACCTAGAGAGGAACCAGGCCATGTGGGGTGGCCAGTCCTCTTCTGGCTGTGCCGGGTGGAGATTATAACAGAACATGGCCAAGATGTTCAAATGTTCATAAATGACCAGCATGGTCGAATAATAATAAGGTAGAACAGTTGAAACTGGAGCAGCAGCACGGCCAGGTGGACTGGGGACAGCAAGGAGTCATCATGTCAGGTAGTCCTGGGGCATGGTCCTAGGGCTCAGGTCCTCCGAGAGAGAGACAGAAAGAGAATTAGAGAGAGCATATGTGGGGTGGCCAGTCCTCTTCCGGCTGTGCCGGGTGGAGATTATAACAGAACATGGCCAAGATGTTCAAATGTTCATAAATGACCAGCATGGTCGAATAATAATAAGGTAGAACAGTTGAAACTGGAGCAGCAGCACGGCCAGGTGGACTGGGGACAGCAAGGAGTCATCATGTCAGGTAATCCTGGGGCATGGTCCTAGGGCTCAGGTCCTCCTCCGAGAGAGAAGGAGAGAATTAGAGAACGCACACTTAGATTCACACAGGACACCGAATTGGACAGGAGAAGTACTCCAGATATAACAAACTGACCCCAGCCCCTCGACACATAAACTACTGCAGCATAAATACTGGAGGCTGAGACAGGAGGGGTCAGGAGACACTGTGGCCCCATCCGAGGACACCCCCGGACAGGGCCAAACAGGAAGGATATAACCCCACCCACTTTGCCAAAGCACAGCCCCCACACCACTAGAGGGATATCTTCAACCACCAACTTACCATCCTGAGACAAAGCTGAGTATAGCCCTCAAAGATCTCCGCCATGGCACAACCCAAGGGGGGGTGCCAACCCAGACAGGATGACCACATCAGTGAATCAACCCACTCAGGTGACGCACCCCCTCCAGCGACGGCATGAGAGAGCCCCAGTAAGCCGGTGACTCAGCCCCTGTAATAGGGTTAGAGGCAGAGAATCCCAGTGGAAAGAGGGGAACCGGCCAGGCAGAGACAGCAAGGGTGGTTCGTTGCTCCAGAGCCTTTCCGTTCACCTCCCCACTCCTGGGCCAGACTACACTCAATCATATGACCCACTGAAGAGATGAGTCTTCAGTAAAGACTTAAAGGTTGAGACCGAGTTTGCGTCTCTGACATGGGTAGGCAGACCGTTCCATAAAAATGGAGCTCTATAGGATAAAGCCCTGCCTCCAGCTGTTTGCTTAGAAATTCTAGGGACAATTAGGAGGCCTGCGTCTTGTGACCGTAGCATACGTGTAGGTATGTACGGCATGACCAAATCAGAGAGATAGGTAGGAGCAAGCCCATGTAATGCTTTGTAGGTTAGCAGTAAAACCTTGAAATCAGCCCTTGCTTTGACAGGAAGCCAGTGTAGGGAGGCTAGCACTGGAGTAATATGATCAAATTTTTTGGTTCTAGTCAGGATTCTAGCAGCCATATTTAGCACTAACTGAAGTTTATTTAGTGCTTTATCCGGGTAGCCGGAAAGTAGAGCATTGCAGTAGTCTAACCTAGAAGTGACAAAAGCAATACATGTTGACAATTCGAGTCATGTGCTGTTTATAGCTACCCTGATAGGTTGATTGATAACCTGAACCAGGTTGCAGCCACTAGTTACAGTTTGAAGCTTTCTCTTGAGTGGGTAGCCTGATGAAAGCCAGTCAATATTTAAATCACCCAGAAAATATACCTTTCTGTTAGTATCAAAGACATTATCAAGCATTTCACACTCATTTTCCAGATACTGACTGTTAGCACTTGGTGGTCTATAGCAGCGTCCCACCAGAAGGGGCTTTAGGTGAGGCAGATGAACCTGTAGCCATATTACTTCAACAGTATTTAACATGAGATCCTCTCTAAGCTTTACAGGAATGTGGTTCTGAATATAAAACAGCCACACCTCCACCTTTGGCATTTCTGTCTTCTCTGTAAGTGTTATAACCTTGTATTGCTACCACTGTATCATCAAAGTTATTATCTAAGTGAGTTTCAGAGATTGTCACAATATGTAAATAAATGTGTGCACAAAGAGAGAAATAAGCTTTTGTGCTTGTGGAAGATTTCTGGGATCTTTTATTTCACTTCATGAAACATGGTACCAACACTTTACATGTTGCGTTTATATTTTTGTTCAGTGTAGATCGGGTACACCAATATAATTGACTGCTGAAGCTGCACCCCACAATAGTCTATTTTACTGACCAGTCACAAAAATGACTATGAAATCACCTTATATTCAGTGAAATGAAGAAAGATATTCATTTTTATTTTCCATAATTTTAGATATTCTGTACATGTGTAACTGACAGTATTTTTTTTATTTTTTTTGGCTTGATCTAATTCTATGTTGTCACTAAATAGGAAGCAGCAATGACTGGACAGACAAGAATAATGGGAGCATGCACACGACAGCCCAGACCTATATGTACGTGAATTTTCTCTCGGAACCAAAGAGCCAGTTACCGATTGTACACACACGGAATTCATTACGATCAGACACACAGGCAAGATGGCGGAGGAAGATTCGTGGGGTAAGAATCCACCTGTGTGTGGAATGGCGTATTATTCAAGTTATACCTAATCGTTGACAATTACACATATCAGAGAGGATAGTTTAAGTATGTAAAAATATGTGTGTATTGTTGGTCTTAGATGCTGACACTTTTGATCCGGATGAGCTTGTTATCGGGACCAAGAAGGCTGTTGTAGCGGATAAATGGGAAGGCGAGGACGAGGATGACGATATCAAGGTAACCAGCGAACTTAATTAGCTGGCTAACATCACAGTTGACGAGTGATCAACCAAAACAACACTAGATCATTTATCGAGAACTTGTATTTTACTCTGAATATCACCTTAACCTTAAATTGATTTCGAGGTCCTCTCTTCGCATCCTAGCTAACTAACGTTAGATCACCCAGAACCCAGATGATGTGCACAGTGTTAGCCAGTTAGCTGAAGTTTAGCCGAGTGGTCCCCAGTCCAGCGAGGACCAGTCGGGACTCATAGGATGACAATTGTTATTTTTATATATAGTAGTACATACATACATACATACATACATACATACATACATACATACATACAGTGGGGAGAACAAGTATTTGATACACTGCCGATTTTGCAGGTTTTCCAACTTACAAAGCATGTAGAGGTCTGTAATTTTTTATCATAGGTACACTTCAACTGTGAGAGACGGAATCTAAAACAAAAATTCAGAAAATCACATTGTATGATTTTTAAGTAATTAATTTGCATTTTATTGCATGACATAAGTATTTGATACATCAGAAAAGCAGAATTTAATATTTGCTACAGAAACCTTTGTTTGCAATTACAGAGATCATACGTTCCCTGTAGTTCTTGACCAGGTGTGCACACACTGCAGCAGGGATTTTGGCCCACTCCTCCATACAGACCTTCTCCAGATCCTTCAGGTTTCAGGGCTGTCACTGGGCAATACGGACTTTCAGCTCCCTCCAAAGATGTTCTATTGGGTTCAGGTCTGGAGACTGGCTGGGCCACTCCAGGACCTTGAGATGCTTCTTACGGAGCCGCTCCTTAGTTGCCCTGGCTGTGTGTTTCGGGTCATTGTTATGCTGCAAGACCCAGCCACGACCCATCTTCAATGCCCTTACTGAGGGAAGGAGGTTGTTGGCCAAGATCTCGCGATACATGGCCCAATCCATCCTCCCCTCAATACGGTGCAGTCGTCCTGTCCCCTTTGCAGAAAAGCATCTCCAAAGAATGATGTTTCCACCTCCATGCTTATTAGTCACGTTGACTTTTGTTTACTAGTGACCACATTAGTAAACAAATAACATCCAGTGATTATGTTGCGGCAGGGTAGCCTAGTGGTTAGAGTGGAGGGGCGGCAGGGTAGCCTAGTGGTTAGGGTGGAGGGGCGGCAGGGTAGCCTAGTGGCTAGAGTGGAGGGGCGGCAGGGTAGCCTAGTGGTTAGAGTGGAGGGGCAGCAGGGTAGCCTCGTGGTTAGAGTGGAGGGGCGGCAGGGTAGCCTCGTGGTTAGAGTGGAGGGGCGGCAGGGTAGCCTCGTGGTTAGAGTGGAGGGGCGGCAGGGTAGCCTCGTGGTTAGAGTGGAGGGGCGGCAGGGTAGCCTCGTGGTTAGAGTGGAGGGGCGGCAGGGTAGCCTCGTGGTTAGAGTGGAGGGGCGGCAGGGTAGCCTCGTGGTTAGAGTGGAGGGGCGGCAGGGTAGCCTCGTGGTTAGAGTGGAGGGGCGGCAGGGTAGCCTCATGGTTAGAGTGGAGGGGCGGCAGGGTAGCCTCGTGGTTAGAGTGGAGGGGCGGCAGGGTAGCCTCGTGGTTAGAGTGGAGGGGCGGCAGGGTAGCCTAGTGGTTAGAGTGGAGGGGCGGCAGGTAGTGGTTAGAGCGTTGGGCTCGGAACCGAAAGGTTGCAACTGTTCCCCGGTAGGCCGTCAATGAAAATAAGAATTTCTGAAGCTTACGTCCATTTGTCCCTAACCTTGTTTTCTCCTGTTTCCTGTTTTGAAGGACAACTGGGATGATGACGAGGAGGAATTTAAAAAGACAGAAGAGAAAAAAGCAGGTATTTTTTCAACCACTTGAATTGAACCACTGAGATCTGACTGTATTAATTGAATACAAGCTCAATAGTTATTTTTTTTCTTCTCTTTTTTCTCTTGTCTTTGTAGCAGAGACAAAACTTTCTGAAAAGAAGAAATTAGCTGAAAAAATCAAGGAAAGGGAAAGTTTACAAATGAAAAAACAAGAAGAGCTGAGAAAGCGGGTAGGTTTTTGTTTTGTTAAAGTAGGTGTTTTGCATACAGGGGTATTTTGTTCTTGTCGTTGCTATGGAGTACATTCGTTATGGCTGGTCGTCACCATAACCAACCCAGCTACTGCAACAGTCACTGCTAGTTTGCTTATCAAAATTCAGCAGAAACTTGATCTTTTTTGCTTTAAGCTAATTTCCCTGTTTTATTTGAGTTGTATTTATCAAAATTGAGTTTATGTTTAATTTTAAATCACTAGAAGAGACTTTTTAATTTTGGTTTGGGCCCATATTAGGAAACAAACTGTATTTCATCTGGTTTTCCAGGCCCAGATTAAGCCTCTAAAATCAGCCTTAAGGGGTTTCACACACTGTCCATGAAAAACAAAGTCATTGGCTGCTGTATCTGAAAGTATATTTCTTTGTGTTTGTTTGTTAGTTAGAGGAATCACAGGAAACAGAACTCTCGCCGGAGGATGAGCTAGCAGAGAAACTCAGAGTGAAGAAGCTACAGGAGGACGCTGATCTTCTATTGGCTCAGGAGGCTTTCGGTAAGAGACCTGTATTACAGGAGGACGCTGATCTTCTATTGGCTCAGGAGGGTTTCGGTAAGAGACCTGTATTACATACAGGAGGACGCTGATCTTCTATTGGCTCAGGAGGCTTTCGGTAAGAGACATGTATTACAGGAGGACGCTGATCTTCTATTGGCTCATGAGGCTTTCGGTAAGAGACCTGTATTACAGGAGGACGCTGATCTTCTATTGGCTCGGGAGGCTTTCGGTAAGAGACCTGTATTACAGGAGGACGCTGATCTTCTATTGGCTCGGGAGGCTTTCGGTAAGAGACCTGTATTACAGGAGGAGGTGTACGTCTCTGAATAAGAGCGTCTGCTAAATGACTCAATGTACAGAAAAAATGAACTTTTGCTTAATGATATGGTCAGTAAGCAAATAAGTACATGGTTCAATTTGGTCAAATAAAGTACCGGTCCTAAGTTTGGACACCTACTCATTCAAGGGTCCTTCTTCATTAGAAAAATTATATTTTCTACATTGTAGATTAATAGTGAAGACCATCAAAACTATGAAATAACACACATGGAATCGTGTAGTAACCAAAACAGTGTTAAACAAATCAAAATATATTTTAGATTCTTCAAAGTAGTCACCCTTTGCCTTAATGACAGCTTTGCACACTCTTGGCATTCTCTCAACCAGTTTCACGAGGTAGTCAACTGGAATGTCCTTGGTTGCAACACTCCACTACCGAGTTCCAAACTTCCTCTGGAAGCAACGTCAGCACAAGAACTGTTAGTCGGGAGCTTCATGAAATGGGTTTCCATGGCCGAGCATCCGCACATAAGCCTAAGATCACCATGCGCAATGCCAAGTGTCAGCTGGAATGGTGTAGAGCTCGCCGCCATTGAACTCTGGAGAAGTAGAAATGAATTCTCTGAAGTGTTGAATCACACTTCACCATCTGGCAGTCCAACAAAAATAATCTGCGTTTGGCGGATGCCAGGAGAACGCTACCTGCCCGACTGCATAGTGCCAACTGTAAAGTTTGGTGGAGGAGGAATAATGGTCAGGGGCTGTTTTTCATGGTTCGGGCTAGGGCTCTTAGTTTCAGTGAAGGGAAATTTCAACACTACAGCATACAATGACTTTCTTGACGATTCTGTGCTTTCAAATTTGTGGAAACAGTTTGGGGAAGGCTCTTTCAGCATGAATACCCCCGTGAACAAAGCGAGGTCCATGCAGAAATGGTTTGTCGATCAGTGTGTTAAGAACTTGACTGCCTTCACAGAGATCTGACCTCAATCCCATCGAAAGCCTTCGGGATGAATTGGAATGCTGACTGCAGGCCGAATCGCCCAACATCAGTGGCCGACCTCACTAATGCTCTTGTGGCTGAATGGAAGCAAGTCCCCGCAGCAATGTTCCAACATCTAGTGGAAAGCCTTCCCAGAAGAGTGGAGGCTGTTATAGCAGCAATGTTCCACCATCTAGTGGAAAGCCTTCCCAGAAGAGTGGAGGCTGTTATAGCAGCAATGTTCCAACATCTAGTGGAAAGCCTTCCCAGAAGAGTGGAGGCTGTTATAGCAGCAATGTTCCAACATCTAGTGGAAAGCCTTCCCAGAAGAGTGGAGGCTGTTATAGCAGCAATGTTCCAACATCTAGTGGAAAGCCTTCCCAGAAGAGTGGAGGCTGCTGTGGCAGCAAAAGGGGGACCAACTCCATATTAATGTCCATGATTTTAGAATGAGATGTTCGACAAGCAGGTGTCCACATACTTTTGGTCATGTAGTGTATGTTGAATGATATATATTTAAGGCTGACAATCTACTCGTATTACAGATTAATAGAAAGTTTTACAGAGAATCTGTGATTTATATTGCAAAATGTCCGGTTTAAGTATCAAGAGTTTTAGACATTGTCAACACCAGTTGCCTGTGGAAAGCTTCATATCATTGGTGCTCAAATCATTTTTTTCCCTTCTCAAATCAGGTGTCGTCAACAACGTAAAAGGAATTGATGCTACAAGCCCGTCTTCTAAAGATGAGTTCACAGAGTTTGAAAAGTTGTTAAAAGACAAGATATCACCTTTTGAGACTTCGATACACTATTCCGGCTTCCTAGAGTCCTTGTTTCGAGACCTCTGTCTCTCATGTAAGTATTGATTTAATAATATACCGTTTTAAAAGTAACCAATGTTATTGGTGCATCTCGACGGTCAGTATGTTCCTGTATTATATGAAATACTGTTTTAACTGTGCATCTCTTATGTTACAGTGGAGGTGGAAGACTTGAAAAAAGTCAGCAACTCCCTCACAGTATTACTAAGTGAAAAACAGAAACAGGAAAAGGTTAGTGGTTTTTTTTTTTCATTTTTTTTTTCAAAATGACAGACGAAAGATGTTTTAAAAAAAGTGACACAACTGACATGCTTTATTTACAAAAAAAAAAACAAAAGCAAGCTTTTAAAATTGTTACATACAGAGACATTTATCACCAGTATACATGGTCTACTTAGACCGGCATTCAGTCATGTTCATTAGGCATCAAACGGAAGAAAACAGACTGAAACAGTGAGGCCCGAATGGAAATGATGATAAAATGAATTACTGTCACAAGACAAAAGGAATCTGTCTTTATTTCTAACAGCAGCTGAATAAAGGAAAGAAGAAAAATAAAGGCGTGGTTCCTGCCGGAGGAATGAAGGCCAAGATGAAGGATGACCTATCGGACTACGGAGAGTTCGATGGAGGTTACGTACAAGACTACGAGGACTTCATGTGACGTGACACCAACCCGATTTCTGCGTCCCAAACGACACCCTGTTCCCGATGTAGAACCCTTATATAGGGGACAGGGTGGCATTTCGTAGGCTTCCACTGTCTGTCCCCATTCCTCCTCCGCTCTGCTCCACCCAGCCCCCTCAGAGCATGACCTATGACCTATTCTACTGCCCAGAGCCATCCAATGATAACCACCCTTCTGTCGCCCGCCGCCAGATTGTGAAAGAAGTGCTGAATGGTTTGACGAGGAACGTCTGATTTCAACAGGGTTGTTTCTCCTCGTTTAGAAACTCCTTCAACGATTCCTCAAAACTGACTGACCAATAAGACAGTGTTCTGGAAAATGTTTCACCTCCCATAATGAGATGCGAAAACCCAGCAGCAAACTCTTTTTTTTTTTTCTTCTCCCAATCCTAGAATGAATTTAATTAGAACTTTTAAAAGAAATGATCTGTCAACAAAATTTAATTGTTACTGTTTGACGAAGGAAAATACATTTTGTGTTCCGTGCAAATCAGATTATTACGATTTTTCTCAAGTATAAATTATTTATTTATTTTTTTACTCAAAGGATGGCTATTGGCATTCTGAAATATAATACCACATTGTTATGTAAAGAATATAGTTCTCCAAATGTCAGTTCAATGCTCATCACATATTACACTTGGGAATATATTGATCCTTGACATCATACAGTATTTTTCAGGAGAAAATGTCCAGATAAGTCAAGGAGTTTAGGACCCGTTGAGAAAAACAACATTGATTGACATGTTAGATAAATTCAGGACTCGGTTTGCATGGTCACAGTCTACAAATATTTTGTTGGGGGGTGAATTCCTAAATTCCGTGTTTATAGAATGATTACTTCTAGTTGTAAGGAGGGTAATATTGCCCTGAACCTTCTTCCCCCTACATTATTTACATTTTCTAGGAAAATAATACAAAATGTTACGATAGAGTAATTTAAGGCTAGGAAGTATTGAAGCCACACAGGTCAATGTGTGAACATAGGCCTATATACTGCTGAAACGAATATGATGTAACCATAGTCTTAACCGCTGGTGTATTTTAATGGAGGAATGATGGCGCTGAGAATAATCTTGTGTAGCATTTCAATAAATAGCCGTAGGGTCAAGTAGAAAACACGGCGCTGACCATTTCATCCTGGGCCTATGGTTCACAAAACATCTGAGTAGATATGCTGATCTAGAATCAGATGTCCCCCCCTCCCCCCCTTCTTATTCATGATGATCAGAAAAGGCTAAACTGATCCGAGAGCAGCACTGCTACGCTGAGAAACCCAGTATAATCTCTTCCACTGAGTTGAAGCAACAATCACTCCAGGTCTCCTTGGCATAACTTTGCACGGCTTGTATCAAGTGAGGTGAGAAACAGACCAAATGTATTTAGGAAAGAAGGTTTTACTGGGTTAATATCACTTGTTTTTATTTTTCACAGCACATGTTCAGGATTGTTAATGGAAATATAAACAATATTAAAGATTAAAGTTGTCTTATTTTTATCCACCTAATTTAATAAAATCATTGTTTTAAAAAAGTATATTTTTTTTAATGCATTTTAGAATTAAGATCATTTTGGCTAAACAAATATGACGTATTTTAAATGTTATTTATGGGTTGATCTGCTAATTGTGCCCAGAGCATAACGGGGAAGAGTGGTGAACGAGTTACCAAATAACTACCTTCAAAACAAATAAGTCTCCATTGGGGGAATTAATCTCGTTCATCAGAGGAGTTGAATCAGTGTTTTTGTCAACGTATTGTGACATGGAAACCATGTGTTTCGAGGGTGAAATTTCAAACCACAATATTATTGTCGTCATGGTAACCAAATTTGAACTAAAACAAACCATGCAATGCAAGTTGAACATGTTCCTTTAAAACAGTGTCAGATCATCGATGTCATGTCCACGATCAGAAGAAAGAAAACAATAGGCTTGGCAGCACATCCTACTGGAAAAAAATAGCTATGATAGTTGTCACTGACTATTACCAATGAGCTATCGTGAGAAAGATTGTCGAAAGGTCTCCACTTAACTAAATAGATTCACTGTTGCTATCGAAGTCATTCTGAAGGGTAGTTTTAACAGATGCAAATGATCATGCTTTATCACTATTTAGGCCTGTAAATTGAGTGTACAAAACATTAGGAACACCTTCCTAATTTTGAGTTGCACTCCCTTTTGCCCTCAGAACAGACTCAATTCTACAGGGTGTTGGACTCTACAAGGTGTCGAAGGCGTTCCACAGGGATACTGGCCCATGCTGACTCCAATGCTTCCCGACAGTTGTGTCATGTTGGCTGGATGTCCTTTGGGTGGTGGACCATTCTTGATACACACGGGAAACTGTTGAGCGTGAAAAACCCACCAGCGTTGCAGTTCTTGACACAAACTGGTGCGCTTGGCACCTACCACCTTACCCCTGTTCAAAGGCACGTAAATATTTTTTATCTTGCCCATTCATCCTCTGAATGAAATACAAACCCAATCCATGTCTCCATTGTCTCAAAGCTTTAAAATCCTTTAACCTGTCTCCTCCTCTTCATCTACACTGATCGAAGTGGATTTAACAAGAGACATCAATAAGGGTTAGGGTTAGCTTTCACCTGGATTCACCTGGTCAGTCTATGTCATGGAAAGAGCAGGTTTTGTATGTGTATATATCATTTGCCAAGTCGTCAACAACTATTGTTTCGATTCAACCAAAAAAATAGACAATACAATGGTTTCAGGTTCTGTTAGATTTAAAATGTATTGATACAGTATTCACAATCTCCGCTGTGGAGCTTTGCAGACTTCCGGTGCAACCAATTACCTTCAGATCTTTAGGGGTGTAGTAAAACACCAAATGGATCTACCTCCTGGTGCTCTTCCCCTGCCTCTCCCACCAAGGGTAGAGACAGAGATGACCTCGCCTACCGAAATACCGGATTGGGCAAAGCCACCAGAAGACGACTCAAGCCAACCAATTATTGGACCTGACTGGTGTCAGGAAGAATCACCCTCTGCCTCAAACACCTCTGAATGGGAACAGCTGATAGACTCATTGCTGATAGAGTAAGGGCACTGTCATGAACAGAGGCCCATATTTGCACTGTAAGAAAAGTATTTCCTGTTGTAAGACGTGTCATCACCCTCTCTGCTCTGAGGGAATGGGAGGGGCAGCGGATCGGGTGCAGAGAATCAAAAGGTATATAAAGAGACATTTGCCATTACTTTGGCGCTGACTTCTTGAATTCTGAATTCATTTAGACAACCATTTGACTTCGGGTAAATTGACACCTGACTCAAATTACTTAAAAGATTCTAACTTGTTGGATCTGAGAAGTGACTCTCCGAAATACCGTTTAACTATTGCACAGTTGTTTTGTGCCAGGCGCGTGGGTGCTGATGCAAATATATCCAGAAGAGTTCTCCGGAACCTCTCGATTGAGCTCAGCATCTCGACCTCGTTGCGGACACAGACTTTTTGATATTCCATTTGGGGCAGGGAATCACCAGCGGGTTCTCCCATCCAGGCCAAACTTGAATCTCTCAATTTAGTAAAGCACCGACTCCAATTCAGCCAGTAGAGGGGAGTCGCTACCTACCTAAATTCTTAACAGAACTCTGACCGATTGAAACTCTGCTCCTGATCTTGTGGGTCTCCTCGTCATCTCTCAAAGGTAATTAAATAACTATTACAAGTATTTAATATGGAGATAAGTGTTATCATTGTACCAGGCATTTTATAAGAGCATTAAGTCATTTGCATGTTTTTGATTAACGCTGTGTGTGACCGAGTAACCAATTGTGTATTTTGAAGTGTGTTTGATTGTAAAAGACAAAAAACAGAGTGTTTTCAAAAATAAACGGTATTCTTGTTTTGTCTCGAGTAAAAGGTTCTCTCAAAGACAGTTAACAACTCCCCGCTACCGGGACACTGGAAACGGGGATCAATGCTCTATGACAGAACGAGTTACCATTAAAAGACAAGGAGGAAGGTGTGTCCAGTAGTGATTAATTTAATTGTCTTATCGATCCATCTAAGTTTTATTTTACAAGCGATACATAGCCGACGGGCAGTGTAGTGAGACAAAGTTGACTAAAAGTCTTCACACTTTAAACTAGATACATCACAGAGGGGAAACACTCAACCACAGGGAGATCATATAGAGACTGGTAGGACTAGTGCTTAATAACAACTCAAGGATCAATTAGTGGTGAAACAAAGAGTCTAGCGGATAAACGTGGGGTTCACACATCCCAGCTAGAGCGAGACCGTTGAGAGTGACAAGGCAAAAGACCTCTCTACGCGGACAACGTATCGATACAGAAAGAGAGGCAGGGCTACGCGAGCGGTCCTGGTTATACCGAGATAACCTGAAGTATCTATAGTGCCCTGTCCAATCCAGGGAACGGGACACTAACCACCTCTAGCACCCCGCTGCCGGCCAAGGGGCGGGGCTGAAGGTTTCGTTTCGCGACAGGGGCTTCATAGCAAAGGGGAGGGGCTTTACAACAAAAGGGAGGGGCTTCATAACAAAGGGGAGGGCTTCACAGCAAAGGGGGTGAATATACATATGGAAGCACCACTTGTGTTTATATTTATTTGTAAAAATTCTGAACCAAGTTATTTTTTAAGTTTCACTTCACTAATTTGGACTATTTTGTGTCTGTCCATTACATAAATCCAAATCTATTTAAATTACAAGTTGTAATGTAACAAAATAGGAAAAACAGCAAGGGGGATGAATACTTCCGCTAAGCACTGTATTTAGTGATTGGACCCGCTGGGCTGCAGTGACCCGCTCCTCTGGGTTGCAATTACCCGCACTACCTGAGCCACTTGTGTGGGTTGTAGACTCCATCTCATGCTAGCACTAGAGTGAAAGAACAGCCAGCATTCAAAAGTGACCAAAACATCAGCCAGGAAGCATAGGAACTGAGAAGTGGTCTGTGGTCACCACCTGCAGAACCACTCCTTTATTGGGGGTGTCTTGCTAATTGCCTGCTATTCAGACCCTTTGCTATGAATTTCCAACTGTTTGCACAACATCATGTGAAATTTATTGTCAATCAGACAGTGTTGCTTCCTAAGTGGACAGTTTGATTTCAGACAGAAGTGTGATTGACTTGGACAGTTACATTGTGTTGTTGTTCCCTCTTTATTTTTTCTGAGACAGTGTATAAAAAACATAACAGTATTCAGATCCTTTGCTATGAGACTGAGATGTCAGAAGGTGAACAGTTCACACAAGACAGTTTGTAGACAGTCTGCTACACCTGAATAACAGTCTGCTACACCTGCAACGTCTGAGACTAAATGACTTAAATGTTAAATGAGACTCAAAATTAAGCTCAAGTGCCTCCTGTTTCCACTGATCATCCAGGTTGTGAGGCAACAAAATAGGAGAAATGCCAAGGGTGAATACTTCAGCACGCCACTGTGACAGTCTGCTACACCTGCAACGCGGTACTCTCCTCTGAGACAGTCTGCTACACCTGCCAATTCCTAAATAACAGGTTTTATGAGCCCATCATAAGAGAACCAGTAGAAAGTGAGAATAAAGCCTGGTCCAACAATGGGCTGGTTGTTCTCTGAACATCCTTCTGATGCCTGGTTAATATTTGTAAAAAATAAATCAAATGTAAAAGTGAAGACATAGTTCCTCAAGAAAGAAAAGAAAAAGATTCACAAGCACTGGTGGTAATCATGGTACAGTAAAACAATGTCTGTCTGTGCATTCTGTCCATCTACAGACATCTTGGATATCTCAGTTACAATCACATGCTTCTGAAACTTCACACGAGATACAACGAAGATGATAAAAATCAAGAGGATGTAGGCTGCTTTCTCCATTCAAATAGAACTCTAAAAAGGTTATTAGTAAGACAGAGATAAATCAGATATAAAAGCACAGTTTTGCAGGCCACAGCCTGTCTGAAAGCACAACATCTATTATTCACTTTTATGTTTGGATGTTCAGGGCAAAATTCCAACTTTGCAGCTGTTATTTTCCAGATGGAATACAAGAGAAATTATACTTATAAAAAGGTTGAGAATAGATTAAAAGAATGGTATCAAATTGACAGAAAATAGCTGCCAAAAAGTGATTTGCAATTGCTGTTAACTCTCCTGGAAACAACTAATGTTCTAATGCATCTGGTTCGAGAGGGATATTTCTTGATTAAAATATCCGTTAAGAATTGGAATTGTTTATCATCATAAAATGCTAAACAACAAATTGCATTTTGCAAACTGACCATTTGCTAAATGTTTTCAGTTTGTAAGTCAAATATTGATACAAGAGTGCACTACAAATGTCCATATACTATGACTCAAAAAACATGTTGATTTACGTAATTCCATCCTTACTGACTAAACTAGTTTTTTTCCCTTCAATCCATGGAGAAAATCCATGCCACAATATTTGAACATGGAAACAGCTGTTCTATTCAGCCTACAGTAGCAGCCAATGTGTGGTGTTCAATGTAAGCCTACATTCTATGAGCCTATTGAGAGAGAAAAACATGCAGGGCTTAAACATGAAACTGGTTATCAACTTGTCCTTCAGACAAGAATGTGACTGAAAATGTTGTGTTTGATGGAATAAGCCACTTTACAAAATAAAATTTATTATTATTATTCTCATACCATTATTACAGATAATCTAATTAGCTTATTCAAGCCCGGCTCAAAATACAACACCACCCCTGTAAGAAAATAAAGAATAAATTCTTTACCTTACTTGTTAAAAAAAAGAGGACTAGAAATGTACATGATTTGTGCTCTTATAGGAAGCAATTCACTCCCCTATTGCTGACTACAAATGATCTATAACTGGGCTAATAACTAACTAGCAAAGAATATAAACAAAATGTGCACACGTGGTTACCTGCAGCTTTCGCTTTGATCTCAAAACAAGCACAGCTACTAATGACCAAAGCTGTAAACACAGTGTAGTTCAAAGTAAATGACACCGATCCATATATGGCAACGGTGTATTTGCTTATAGGCCTACTGCAGCTCTAATTGGTTATGCCGCACCGGTCTGTGTAGAGTAAGGGCTGAGTCATGCGGCAGTCTAAGGGCTACTGCGCGCCCGCACGCAGATTAGAGGGAACATTGCTTATGAGTCCCTGGGGCAAATGTGCTCCTTGTGAGGAGAGGGACCGAATTTCATGGCTTTAGGTCAAACACGGTGAGGGGCATGACCTTTTAAAGTCAGCATTTTCAATCTCTTGTTATAGCGCCACCATCTGGCCAATCAGTGTAATTTTGTAAAATGCCGAATCTTTATGGCAAGATGTGTCATTCATCCAAGTTTCGTCTTAATCGTCCCAGTGCTGTCTGAGATATTGTGACTAACATAAGTAACGTACAGAGACAGATCTGCAGTCCCCTCCCCGATTTCATCGTGTGGTTCAATGACCATGTGGAAACAGCCTTAAGGTGTTATAACCATAGTGGTGGTAATAACCATGTGGAAACAGCCTTAGGGTGTTATAACCATAGTGGTGGTAATAACCATAGCGATGATAATAACCATAGCAGTGATAATAACCATGTAGAAACAGCCTTAGTGTGTTATAACCATATTGATAATAACCATGTAGAAACAGCCTTAGGGTGTTATAACCAGTGGTGGTAATTAGAGATCGACCGATTATGATTTTTCAACGCCGATACCGATTATTTATTTGTAATAATGACAATAACAATACTGAATTAACACTTGTTCTAACTTAATATAATACATCAATAAAATCAATTTAGCCTCAAATAAATAATGAAACATGTTCAATTTGGTTTAAATAATGCAAAAACAAAGTGTTGGAGAAGAAAGTAAAAGTGCAATATGTGCCATGTAAGAAAGCTAAGGTTTCAGTTCTTTGCTCAGAACATGAGAACATATGAAAGCTGGTGGTTCCTTTTAATATGAGTCTTCAATATTCCCAGGTAAGAAGTTTTAAATTGTAGTTATTATAGAACTATTTCCCTCTATACCATTTGTATTTCATTAACCTTTGACTATTGGATGTTCTTATAGGCACTTTAGTATTGCCAGTGTAACAGTATAGCTTCCGTCCCTCTCCTCGCTCCTACCTGGGCTCGAACCAGGAACAAAACGACAACAGCCACCCTCGAAGCAGCGTTATCCATGCAGAGCAAGGGGAACAACTACTAGAAGGCTCAGAGCGAGTGACGTTTGAAACGCTATTAGCGCGCGCTAACTAGCCAGCCATTTCACTTCGGTTACACCAGCCTAATCTCGGGAGTTGATAGGCTTGAAGTCATAAACAGCGCAATGCTTGAGGCACAATGAAGAGCTGCTGGCAAAACACACTAAAGTGCTGTTTGAATGAATGTTTACACGCCTGCTTCTGCCTACCACCGCTCAGTCAGATACTTGTATGTATGCTCAGTCAGATTATACACAACGCAGGACACACTAGATAATATCTAGTAATATCAACCATGTGTAGTAAACTAGTGATTATGAATGATTGATTGTTTTTTATAAGTTTAATGGTAGCTAGCAACTTACCTTGGCTTACTGCATTTGCGTAACAGGCAGGCTGCTCGTGGAGTGTAACGAGAGGCAGGTCGTTATTGCGTTGGACTAGTTAACTGTAAGCTTGCAAGAATGGATTCCCCGAGCTGACAAGGTGAAAAATCTGTCGTTCTGCCCCTGAACGAGGCAGTTAACCCACCGTTCCTAGGCCGTCGTTGAAAGTAAGAATGTGTTCTTAACTGACTTGCCTAGTTAAATAAAAGGTGTAAAAAAAATATTATAATAATTCAAACAAAATCGGTGTCCAAAAAAAAAAAAGATTTACGATTGTTATGAAAACATGAAATCAGCCATTCCGATTAAATCGGTCGACCTCTAGTGGTAATAGCCATGTATACTGTACATACAAAGAGGTGGAAGACAGGAAAGAGATTAAAGGGAAATAGTGTATAATATGGATGTCCTATTTGCCCATCTGTCTGATTGTCTTTCTGTCTCTCTCTCTGTTATGGAAGGCACTATGAATGACAAGAATGGTCCATGTATATATGAACTATTCCTTCTCATAAGAAACAGTTTGAATATTCAAATGTTGAACTTGACACACTGCTCTTCCCAAGTCCTTAATGTCAGCCCTAAGGATGGAAAAGAGAAACAATTTCCCCAGGAAACACTGGGGTATAAGCCTATAGAGAGCCTCAGGCTGGACCAACGGGGGCTGCAGTAGGAAAGCACCAGAGACTCGTGTGATAGCAACGGAAGACCATGTCCTGTGATTAGTGAGGTCCGGTGATTTCATTGTGACGTCACCAGAAGAGTGTGGTCCTGCGATTGTGAGGTCACCGGACAAGACCGTCTTGCGATTGTGACGTCAGCGGAAAAGCCTGTTCCAGAAGGAGAGGAATGTGGTGGAGTTGAAGGCACCGATAAAGACGAGTAGCAGCAGATAGAGACTCATCATAATGGCAAAGTGATGTCTGACCAGCCATGACCTGCCCCGGGAATGTCTGGAAACACATCAGAAAAATCACATTACAATCAAGTCACACAAGTTATCGTCTCTAAAAACGTCTAAAAATCACAACAGAAGTCAAATGGTTCTATTCGAGAGAAAATCTGAAGCAGTGACAGAACTGTCATCCGGTTGAAATGTTTATCAGTTCAACTAATGTACTGGCAACTCACCACAACGCCAATAGAGGCTAGCAAAGATAATACAACAGCCTAAGCCTTCACAGGTCCGTTCCCAAATGGACCTGGGGCTTTCCCATCCGGATCCCATATGCATTAGATGTATTATTTGACCCTGCTGGTCATCTATTCACTTTTTAACATCTTGGCCATGTACCGTTATAATCTCCACCCGGCTCGGCCAGAAGAGCACTGGCCACCCCTGAGAGCCTGGTTCCTCTCCAGGTTTCTTCCTAAGTTCTGGCCTTTCTGGGGAGTTTTTCCAAGCCACCGTGCTTCTACACCTGCATTGCTTGCCGTTTGGGGTTTTAGGCTGGGTTTCTGTACAGCACTTTGTGACATCTGCTTGATTGCTTTTTTAAATATAGAAACCCGTTCCAAATGGACCCGAGGACCTAGTTGGATCCATACCCGGTCCGATCCGAGTAAGGGAAGCTGCAGCAGTCTTCTCGGAGAGTCCACTAGCAGGTACTAACCTGGACAGGTGTCTTCTCTGAGAGTACACTAGCAGGTATTTGACTCGGAGCAGCTGATTGTTGGTGACCACAAAGTACTTCTGAGGGACCTCTCCTCCTTCACTGTTCCTGGCTCTGGAGCGCTGCCGGTCAATGGTCTCCGAGTCTGAAACCGGTTTAGGGAAATTATTACTGACATTTACTGGACTTTGAGAGGCAGCCATCCTTGACATGATATTGTTGCACGGTCCACTCATTTGTTATGAGGTCGATGTTGTGCAAGAGGCAAACACCAAGAGAACTGACATGGGTAGAGGGGACTAGAGGAGACTCAGGGTGCCTAGGTAAATAAAGAGTGTTGTGTAAACGTTCTGGACAAAGCTCTGACCTTTCCTCTTCACCTGACACTTAACGTCTGGGTGGTCGATGACTTCACACACGGCGACACAGCTTAGCAACGGTCCCAGGAGACTGTCACGCCAACCGTTGCCATGGGGACTGTAGAGGACCGCCATGCTGAGGTCACTGGTGAGGTAGGTGCCCTCTCCGAACAACGACGTCTGTCAAGAAACCCCCCCCCCCCAAAGACAAGTCTGTCAGAAATGCAACTTCATCCATGCAAGTCCATTCCTTTTGTGTAGCAAATACTGGCTTTTGTCTAAACATAACAATTATCCATCAACCAACAAACCAAAAAAAAAATCATCAATCTGAAAATATTGTAGCAGGGCTACTGGGAACCCCAAAGAAATATAAGGATCATTACAGTCATCAAAGGACTGGTGAAGCCGCCATCTTACTGTCACATTAACTGACCTTGTTGAGGTGGCAGTGTAGTCCGTTGTGGATGATAGAATGGAAGTTCTCCAGTCGGCTGCCGTGGAATGCATAGAAGAGGTCGCGTCCTGCCCGTGTCTTCTCAAACTTAGCGTTCATCTGGTCGCAGTACTCCAGCTCAAACAGGAAGTCTGGAACAGGCGTGGAGATCCCCTCACTCTCCGTCAGGTTACACAGCTTGGCATACTATTGGAGGGCAGAGAAGGCGGCAGTGGAAAGGACATCTGTCAAGTGCAGTGTGTATCCTGCACACTTCTTTTCTTTTGAGATATTATTGCCTTTACCTCGTCTTTCTGTAGTGTTTTCACAGCGAAGCTCTTGGAGGAGAGAACCCAGTGTGTGAGGGCCAGATGATGGTCAGCTTCACCAGGTCTCAGTCTCACCAGCTCCCTCACACCAGGCAAACTGCTGACATCTGACAGCTGGAAGGAACACAAGAGCAGTGTCATGTTCATTAGGCACAAAACGTAAGAAAACTGACTGAAACAGAGGCACTAACTGGACTTAAGAAATGCTACATTTAATTTTTCACTGCAAAAAGTTGTAAAACATTTTCTGTTGTATGCCCTAATGAACACGACCCAGACAATAACCAGTAGACTCAGCTATAACACAGAACAGGTGTAGGACAGGTGCACAGTGATGGTGAATAATATGCTTGACTTTTTGGCAGAGAGCCTGTACCTAAAGGTTTGAATTATTAGTCAAGACTTATCTTTGATATGGAAAATATCAGTGTTTTCTGTCCTGTCCAATTCCTCACCAGCTCATCAAACTCCTTGGTGTCTCTGTCTCTGATGTATCTGGGGGGATAGGGTCTGAGAACTGAGTCCCGCTTGTAGTTCTGAGCAGCTGCCACAAACAGGCTGCATCTCAGATCAGCGGCTACTGGGTCCCTGTGAAGACAGGAACACACCAGCTCTCTGACTGCATCCGGTGAGAGTGGTGGCTGCATTCCTAACACTGTAGACACAGGAGATAAGAGACATTGTGTTTCTGGTCTTAGGCATGGGACACAACATCATAGACAGATAATATACCTGAATAAACAGGTTATTGATTGAGAGAACAGTGCTACTTACTGTATGAAACCATTCAAAATGTGCCTGTATCCTTCTAATCAGAAATGATTCAGAAAAGGATTATTGACCTAGTTGTCTTGTTAACTTAATATAATAAAAGTATTTGGTGGTAAAGGTTGAGTGCAAATAGCATGAAAACTTGCACGCCAGCCACAGGCTATAGTTAGTTAGCGAGTGATGTTTACATAGTTGTGCCCACATATGTCAACAAAAGCTGTTTGTTTAACATTGTCGTAATGAACTATCAATACGCTTCGTTTGAAGAGACAACATTTTACTTTACAAAACGTATCTTAGGCTTTCCCTTAAAAACACTTGGGTCAGTCAAAAACTCAATAACAAAGAGTGAAGACGAAAGAGTTAGCTAGCTAACGTTAGCAAACTAGATGAAGCTAGGTAGCTAGCTGAATAGCTACCGTTAGCTTAGCACAAGTTAATTAGCATATCCGACGGACAGCAACAACAACAAAAAATCTGTCTCAGCAAACAATACCAAACCATATGTATATACACTTGTCAACTAACAAGTAATAACTATACTTTCCATGAAAATTAAAAACACTGAGTACTAGAAAAACATACCTGACTGAGACACAAGTAGCCAAGCTAGCTAGGTTGTGACTAGCCGTCACATAGATACTTTTAAAGGAGATGGGAAACTCCATTGGACTCGTATTAACGCCTACTGTACGTTGTTAATGTGCCACGCGGTGGATTCTGGGCAAGAAATTATCTTCTTCAATGGGAGTCAATTGGGCGCCAAGCACCAAAACCCTTTATTAGCACGAATTGCGTGAACAAGAAGCTAAATATTGCAACAAACAAAAAAATCCAACATTTAAGATACGTAACTTGTCCTCTGTAATGTCTTTTTGACTTTGAAATCGTCACATAACGTACTTCCGAATAAAATAGGCAAGTTTCTCGACTCATACTCTTTAAAAAATATATATTTTATTTTTTATTATAGATTTATTTTATTCATAATACAAAAATCAACTTACATTGCTACATCAAACATGTCTAGCAAACAAAACACAGGTATTAACAATGCTCAAACATACAAAAAAATATAAATACAAATAAAATACAAAAAAGAAACAATTTAAGTGCAATTATATTCACTCTGAAAATATCTTATTATAATGATTAATGAAGATGTTATTCTTGTTGTTATTCACTAGGGTTAGTGTTCTAATAAGATAATTAAATTCAATCAGAAAAAAAAAATTGTTGGTATAGAATTTTTGTTTGTGTATAAAGTATTTGGCAACAATAATTAAAAAATTAACAATCATTGCAATAGTCGCATATATTTTATGTTAAAATTATAGGCAGTGTTCATAATGGTAAATAAGTACTTTGCAAGGTTTTCCCAAAATTCTGACACAAATGTACATTCAAAGAATAAGGGAGACAGATTCTTCTTGTTCACAGAAAACGCAGATATCATCAATAGCCACAAATTTGGAAATCATAGAATTACTCTTTAATTTTTAGAATGGATTGCGTGACGCAACATGACAACTTGAACGCGATTGATTGACAGCCTGCTGGGCGGAGCGTTATACTGTGTGTTTTTGCATTCCATTTCCGCTGGAATTCTTATCTCCTGCTTTTCTATTATCTCTGGCCGTACTTCCTCTAGTCAGAACCAGTGGCAGTAGCTAACCGATTCCAATAGTGTGCAACTGCAGCATATAATTCGGGGCGTTTTTGCACTCTTTTGAATGTGGGTCAAAAGGGAAATAAAAGTATTACCGGAGTTTTTTCACTCCCGCCTGCCCTCACAGTCGTTAACATACCTGCGGAAAAACAGTGCACGACAAGGGGGGATAAGGACACTGTCTACCGGTCGCCCCCCGCAAGCACAGCAGACGGGAGGCTTGGGGCGACACCATGTGATAACTACCTCGCTAGCGACATCGCTTGTGAGACCGTGTCTCCTGCCGGTTGTGTACGGGAGAATAACGTGCCCGATAGGAGTGCCAAGGACCCCTGCTGGGACCCTTTATATAGCCCTGCTATTGTTATTTGCGCTTTTTACAAAACATTTTATTTGTATTTTATGAAGAAAATAATAATAATTAGGAGTTTGTTCCTTTACATGGTGTGATGGCTGATACTATCAAAATATATATTACACTTTTGTTAAGACGAATATATTTTGGGGAACAGTTGATTGCCTCATCTTACAAGAATCACTGAGCATTAAAACAGCAACATTTTCTTTCAGTCTCATGGCAAATGTGTAAAATAGCCTTAAATTAGCTATTAAACTACATTTTTCTCCCTCTGCCCCATGGCAAAAAAAGCACACCAAAAAATAATGTATTTTTATTTTGGGTTGGGGGAGTGTAAATACCAATGGAAAAGTACCCTACAACAAAGTGCAAGGCAGCACAGGCACTAGGCTCTGAGGATAGCCCACTTTACTGTTTACTGTTGAGTCTGAGGCACAGTCCCTAGCTGTAGACGAGCTCAGTGGTAATGCAGAGTGGCATCTATCAGATCTGTAGGGGTTAATGACAAGGAATTACTGAACTGCAAATGGGTAGGTAGGCTCGAGTTGAGTGGTTAATCACGCAGAAGTGGTATTTTAGCTTTGACAGTTGGAACAGTCCCACGGTGTATTTGACAGGAAATGTCTGTTTTTGCATGGGCTGTTTCTTGAGATAGATTGTTGATAAATATGATTGTTGATATTATCCATATTGAAATCATTCCATTTCCAAACTATTATTTGGCAATATGTACATTGTTACGTCATGACAATCAAGTAATTGAAATATAATTGAGAGGTCGCAGTTGAAAATGAGAACAAGTTCTCAACTAGCCTACCTGGTTAAATAAAGGTGAAATAAAAAATATATAAGAGAGAGTGGATGTCAGTTTATTGAGTGATCTGCTCAGAGGTCCAGATCTTTATGGTGGAATTGAGGCCCGCAATTCTGGGCCCCTCTTTATATTTATATTGGTTACTTTTTTTTAGGCAGCCACTGTCTATTGGTGTCCTGGCTAGCTAGCTACCTGTGTTGCTTCATGTCGGCGGTTGGCATCCAACGTGTTATGGTCAGTGATGCGAACTTAGCAATTTTGTTGCTAGATTTAGCAACTTTTTTTCCAAACAGCACCTAGCAACAAATTGAGCTACTTTCAAAAATGTATTTGGAACTTTTAGCAACTTTTGAAAAGTGACTCAAACGCTAAAATGCACGCATTTTCCCACAAAATGATACAGACAACTATTTTCTGTCACACTCAGTCACAACCGACGTGCCTGGCTGCAAACGTGCATTATGAGTGACGTCAGCAGCAGGTGCTCAGCTCGTGCACAGGCAGCAGCAGGCCAGCAGCAATTTCAGCAAATTGCAAATCATTGTTGGCTGACTGCAGCAGCAGTACGGGTTGGATAAGCCAAACCCAATGAATATAGTTGGTCACGAATGTTTGATCTTGAGCAGAACTTACACCATAATTCAACATGTCTCAATCAAATTGGAAAGAAAAGAGTGGAATTCTGTACCTGAACAAATGTCAAATATTTTTTGCAGAGATGGCCAGTCAATTTGAGTAACGTTATTATACGTATTGACGCAGTTTTACATTATCACGCAATGACATCACAACATATTTTAGAAACAAATCAGCCTGCCTCTAGCAACTTAGCCTGAACATTTGTTGGCAACACTGGTTATGGTGCATTATCGCCAATACAATCCCTCGTCCACTTACCCTCACCTGTAGACAGTGGCTGCGTTTTAAACTCAAAGATACACCCTCACCTTATGCCCTTGGGGGGAATCCTGGTGGCCATATTTGTCTTTGATCCAAATGATTAGCCAAGCAAGGGAAGTTTGCAACATAAGCACCTCAGCCCTCATTTTTAATGGGAGTTTGCGAGTGTACAATTATGTTTACTTTGGGGCCTGAAACGTCCCATAATTCAATTCGAGAGTATTGTATATCCGCTAAGAAAAGTCAGCTAAAACGTAAAACCTCAACTTCAATATGGAGTCAACATACAAGTGTAAGTAAAAACAAAATGTAAATAAGTTAGAAATTGTGCCCCTAATGCACAAACACGTCTTGTAAAAGTAATAATGTTTTTGTTAGGTTAGCTTTTGGAAATTGTAGAAATAAAAAAATATTCCTTCAGAAGTTCCAACTAGGCAGGCTAACGTTAGTTAGCTAGAAAAGTTATTAGCTATCATACAGTAGGCGTATAATTAATAATTATATAGTTAATATAAGTAGACATGCAGTCATAATTGACTGTAGCGCATATAAAGCACCCACAAGCTACCGGTGGCTGAAAACACGAAAGTCTGCAGGATGAACGAGTGACGAATTTCTGGGCAAGGGCTGTCCATTTAAAATGAATTCCTTCCTCCCTCGCCCGTTGCCCTGCAAGTGCATATACCCGTCAGACGTCATCAGAAGTGTCCACTTAATTTGAGGGCTGAGGGTGTATTTACTACATCACTTCCTCACAGCTTTGATAAATCAAATCAAATGTATTTATAAAAGCCCTTCTTACTGATGTAAGATATCTCAAAGTGCTGTACAGAAACCCAAACAGCAAGCAATGCAGGTGTAGAAGCACAATGGCTAGGAAAAACTCCCTAAAAAGGCCAAAACCTAGGAAGAAACCTAGAGTGAAACCAGGCTATGAGGGGTGGCCAGTCCTCTTCTGGCTGTGCCGGGTGGAGATTATAACAGAACATGGCCAAGATGTTCAGATGTTCATAAATGACCAGCAGGGTCAAATAATAGTAATCACAGTGAATATGTCAGGGTTCCATAGCCGCAGGCAGAACAGTTGAAACTGGAGCAGCAGCACGGTCAGGTGGACTGGGGACAACAAGGAGTCATCATGCTAGGTAGTCCTGAGGCATGGTCCTAGGGCTCAGGTCCTCCGAGAGATAGAGAGAGAGAAAGAAAGAAAGAATTAGAGAGAGCATACTTAAATTCACACGACACCAGATAAGACACATAAACAGACTGACCCTAGCCACCCAAACACAAACTACTGCAGCATAAATACTGGAGGCTGAGACAGGAGGGGTCGGGAGACCGGAGGGCCCCATCCGATGATACCCCCGGACAGGGCCAAACAGGCAAGATATAACCCCACCCACTTTGCCAAAGCACAGCCCCCACACCACTAGAGGGACATCTTCAACCTCCAACTTACCATCCTGAGACAAGGCCGGGTATAGCCCACAAAGATCTCCGCCACGGCACAACCCGGGGGGGGGGGTCGCCAGCCCAGACAGGAAGACCACATCAGTGACTCAACCCACTCAAGTGACGCACCCCTCCTAGGGACGTTATGAAAGAGCACCAGTAAGCCAGTGACTCGGCCCCTGTAATAGGGTTAGAGGCAGAGAATCCCAGTGGTGAGAGGGGAACCGGCCAGGCAGAGACAGCAAGGGTGGTTCGTTGCTCCAGAGCCTTTCCGTTCACTGTCACACTCCTGGGCCAGACTACACTCAATCATAGGACCTACTGAAGAGATGAGTCTTCAATTTTATTTGACCTTTATTTAACCAGGTAGGCAAGTTGAGAACAAGTTCTCATTTCCAATTGCGACCTGGCCAAGATAAAGCAAAGCAGTTCAACACATTACATGGAGTAAAACAGTCATGGGGCGGCAGGGTAGCCTAGTGGTTAGAACGTTGGACTCGTAACCGAAAGGTTGCAAGATCAAACCCCCGAGCTGACAAGGTACAAATCTGTCCTTCTGCCCCTGAACAAGGCAGTTAATCCACTGTTCCTAAACCGTCATTGAAAATAAGAATTTGTTCTTAACTGACTTGCGTTAAAAAAAATAAAAGCTCAATAGATGAAAATGGTGGGGGGCTTTTTGTAAATTGAAATTTGCTATTGTAAATGTTAGCAACACCTCCGCCAAGTTCATAAAGAGAGGCTGCTATCAAACATCTACACATTACACATCAATTTTAATCTAAAATATTGCACATTATTACAATTATTTTACAATGTAAGGGAAAGGGCAGTTGGTATTAGGGGTTAATTGCCTCGCTCAAGTGTAGAACTGCTGATGTTTCGCGTTCCTGCGAATGGACTTTTTCCACACTTGCTACTTAACTACATTTAAAACATTTAATATACTTTTTGACTTTCACTCAAGTAGTATTTTACTGGGTACCTACACTTTTATTGGAGTGGTTTATAAAGACATTCTGTACTTGCTAGTAAGTGGTTTGTTCGGTTCTGGCAACAAATCCGTTTCCTCAAACCGTTCCTCGTGCAACCGGTACGTGCGTAAAAAGAGAGAGAGGGGAGAAACGTGACGTCACGTGATTGCGTTCTACTCCCAAGCTGTCGGTGGGTGAAGACATTTATGATTTTAGTCGAATTTGGAATTTCTGTCTCTCGATTAATTTCACAAGCGCGTATTATTGTGTTTCGTGAAGAATATCGTCATAGAATGCAATTGACAGACGTTGCATAGTATCAGCACTGCTGGTTTGTGGGGGAAACAAAAGGAGGTAAGAAGTAAGACCATTCTAACGAATCCATACCGTGTTATTTCCATTCCATTCATTCATTCTGTTTAGTAACACGATTGAGCAAATTACAGATTTAGAGAATGATCTGTGCATAAATAGAATGTCAATGCGGCAAGAAAGGTACAAACGTCAGACTTGTTTTATTGAGTCCAGCTGAAAAATACCTTATCATGTCGTAGGCTAGGCTCTACTCCTCTGAAGGGCGCTGCTTCTCCATTGACAGTTGTGCTCATCACGATGCAATTGTAGCATACAAACAGCGGCATCTTGTATCCTGCCCATCCTTTAAACTGAAAAACAAATCTGAATTGGAAGAGAGAAAAAAACACATCATATTGCATAGATTCGTGGTCTCAAAACATCGTTTAATTATCAGTATGATGGTATTATTTGGTGCGAGAATATATGCTGGGAAAATGCCCTTCATCCACACAGACTCAACCTCTGATGGACACACTTTGAATGGGACAAAAGGTTATTATTTCAGTCGTCAAAATATGATTGAGATCGCTGCAAATATTCTTCATCACACTGTCAAGCTTTATTAAAATGGTTTTAAATAATCTTATGTAGGCTACAATGTACAGTGCATTCGGAAATTATTCAGACCCCCTTTACACTTTTCACATTTTGTTATGTTTCTGATTTAGGATTTAAATAAATTGTTTTCCTCATCAGTCTACACACTACCCAAATAATGACAAAGCGAAAACCGGTTTTTGTTAATACCTTATTTACATAAGTATTCAGACCTTTTGCTATGAGACTTGAGCTCAGATGCATCCTGTTTCCATGAATCATCCTTGAGATGTTTCTACAACTTGGAATCCACCTGTGGTAAATTCATTTGATTGGACATGATTTGGAAAGGCACACACCTGTCTATAGAAGGTCTCACATGTCAGAGTAAAAACCAAGCCATTAGGTTCAAAGGAATTGTCTGTAGAGCTCCGAGACAGGATTGTGTTGAGGCACAGATCTGGGGGAAAGGCATCAAAACATTTGTGCAGCATTGAAGGTCCCCAAGAACACCGTGGCCTCCATCATTCTGAAATGGAAAAAGTTTGGAACCACCAAGACTCTTCCTAGAGCTGGCTGCCCGGCCAAACCGAGTAATCGGGGGAGAAGTGCCTTGGTCAGGGAAGTGACCAAGAACCCGATGGTCACAGAGCTCTAGCGTTCCTTTGTGGAGATGGGAGAACCTTCCAAAAAGACAAATCTCTGTAGCACTCCACCAATCAGGCCTTTATGGTATGGCCAGATGGAAGCCACTCCTCCGTAAAAAGTACATGACAGCCCGCTTGGAGTTTGCCAAAAGACACCTAAAGATTCTCAGACCATGAGACACAAGATTCTCTGGTCTGATGAAACCAAGATTGAACTCTTTGGCCTGAATGCCAAGTGTCACGTCTGTGGGAAACCTGGTACCATCCCTACGGTGAAGCATGGTGGTGGCAGCGTCAAGCTGTGGGGATGTTTTTCAGCAGCAGGGACTGGGAGACTAGTCAGGATCGAGGGAAAGATGAACGGAGCAAAGTAAAGAGATCCTTGATGAAAACCTGCTCCAGAGCGCTCAGGACCTCAGACTGGGGCGAAGGTTCATCTTCCAACAGTACAGCATAAGCACACAGCCAAGACAACGCAGGAGTAGCTTCGGGACAAGTCTCTGAATGTCCTTGAGTGGCCCAGCCAGAGCCCGGACTTGAACTCGATCGAACATCTCTGGAGAGACCTAAAAATAGCTGTGCAGCGATGCTCCTCATCCAACCTGACAGAGCTTGAGAGGATCTGCAGAGAAGAATGGGAGAAACTCCCCAGATACAGGTGTGCCAAGCTTGTAGCGTCATACCCAAGAAGTCTCGAGGTTGTAATCTCTGAGCAACGATGCTTCAACAAAGTACAGAGTAAAAGGTCTGAATACTAATGTAAATGTGATATTGTTTTTCCTTTTCATTATGTGGTATTGTGTATAGATTGATGGGGGAAAAACTATTTCATCCATTTTAGAATAAGGCTGTAACGTAACAAAATGTGAAAAAAGTCCAGGGATCTGAATACTTTCCAAATGCCCTGTATCTCTCCATTAAAGTATGGGTCATATTGTAAAAGGCTTGTCTGATGCATCATTGAAGTAACATGTCACTGCATGAAAATGCACATTCACGGGTCAAACCATCCAGTGCACAAGTCTGTAAAAACTTTCTGAAAATTAGCAGAGCACGTGTCCAACATTGTTTGGTCCCGTAAATCTCTGATAACACCGTCAAACGGTTCAGTGAATCGGTCCAGGAACACTCACCCACTTACCAGGACACATCTTGAAATTCCAGTGCACGCCTTTGACATCAGTTGCAATACATCTCTGTCCACGTACGCCCACGTCTCTCCCATAAATGTCAGTAAATGGCCGTGCACTTGCTTAAGGTTGCACATGCTTACCCCCCCCCCTCACACACACTGAAAGCTTATGCTAGTCGTTGGTAGCTTGCCTTAGTAGCTGTCACTGGTATAAATAAAAATAAACTATTCATTATTTAAAGAATGAGTCAAATAGGATTTAATTAAATTACTTTTCATAATTTATCACAGAGTTCCGACACCTTTTCAGAAATATAATTCAAGCACCACTATCAAGGTTTTTCCCAGCACCTCATGACATCGCTATACTAAAACAACTCTTTAGTTCCTTGAATAAAACACACAAATACACTTCTTGAAGGATGACAATTTGTTTCAGTTGACTCGAAGAAAGTGGGTAATAGCATCTGCATAGGCTAAACAGGGTGTTACGGTTTTCTATTTGCGAAGGAGAGTCAGACCAAAATGCGGCGTGTAGATTGCGATCCATGTTTAATAAACAAAAGTAAACACGAATCAAATACAAAACAACAAACGTAACACGAAAACAGCCTATACTGGTGTAAACTAACACAGAACAGGAATAAGGACAGGAAAAGGACAATCACCTACGAAACACTCAAAGAATATGTCTGCCTAAATATGGTTCCCAATCAGAGACAACGATAAACACCTGCCTCTGATTGAGAACCACTTCAGACAGCCATAGACTAACCTAGAACACCCCACTAAGCTACAATCCCAAAACCTATGAAAAAAAACCCAAGACAAAACACACCACATACAAAAACCCATGCCACACCCTGGACTGACCAAATAGATAAAAAAACACAAAATACTAAGACCAGGGCGTGACACGGGCCTGAAACTAAAGTAAGATCCATGGAGACTAGCCCTAGGCTAAGCTGGATGACTCCTGCCAGTACTCTGCTCGATTCTTTTGAAAACACTTTAAATTATATTCATCTTTGAATTTTGAATGATGTTCTTATCTGCTTACATGAGTTAAAGGGGGTATACCTCATTCAGAGGAATATGAACGAGCCTATTCAAAGATCAACAAAAGTGTTAAAATATATATTTTTTAACACACTACTGACAGGAGTCATCCAGTTTGGTCCAGTGTGAGCCTCCATTGGGGTAGCTATAGTGTTGATATTTGAGGGGTCCGTGGGATATAGGTTGCCTTGTTGAAAACTCCCCAGACATGATCCGTGCGGTGTGGCTCGCCAAGTAGCTCTGGTCCTTCTCCAAGGGGCTCTGTTGTTCTTGACTACGTTCAATGAGCACCTCACTCTGGAAGTAGGGGGGCTTGACGAACCACACTGGTTTGCTGTTTTGCAGGCCATCTTCCTCATCGCTCATCCGGTCCACATTAACGTCTCTCCAAATGTCTCTCATCCTCTGCAAGCACTCTCCACCGTGCGTCTAGACCCAATAGAGCACAGTAAACAAACGCATAAATCTCAAGTCGTGCATATTCATATTCCCACTCTTCAGAGAGAATGCAAAAGTGTTATCTTTGTTGAATTGAGTTGAAACATTTACACAATCTCTAGAAGAATCTACTTTATTAGCTAATTGCCTTTGCAAAAAGATATGTCTTACTAGGTGTGTATGTGTAACGGATGTGAAATGGCTAGCTAGTTAGCGGTGGTGCGCGCTGGTAGTGTTTCAATCTGTGACGTCACTTGTTCTGAGACCTTGAAGTAGTGGTTCTCCTTGCTCTGCAAGGGTTGTGGCTTTTGTGGAGCGATGGGTAACGATGCTTCGTGGGTGTCAGTTGTTGATGTGTGCAGAGGGTCCCTGGTTCGAGCCCGGGTATGGGCGAGGGGACGGACTAAAGTTATACTGTTACATTGGTGCCGTGACCCGTATCACTGGTTGCTGCGGAAAAGGAGGAGGTCAAAAGGGGGGTGAGTGTAATGGATGTGAAATGGCTAGATAGTTAGTTAGTGGTGGTGCGCGCTGGTAGCATTTCAATCGGTGACGTCACTTGCTTTGAGACCTTGAAGTAGTGGTTCCCCTTGCTCTGCAAGGGCCGTGGCTTTTGTGGAGCGATGGGTAACGATGCTTCGTGGGTGTCAGTTGTTGATGTGTGCCAGTTGTTGATGTGTGCAGAGGGTCCCTGGTTCGAGCCCGGGTATGGGCGAGGGGACGGACTAAAGTTATACTGTTACATATGTATGATCCATCAGGGTTTGAACCGGGCTAGCTAGTGTTAGCTAATTTATCAATAAATGTGCAAAACCACTATATATACACCCATGCATTACGTTAAATGTAACAAAATCCTCAGAACAGCTAGCCAACTACAATATAAGCTAAAAGCCTAGCGCTGAGCTAGCTAATGTTAGCACTTAGCAATTAGCATGCAACAGTTAGATACAAATTTCATAAAAAGTCAATTTAGAAAATATCATTAGTGTTGTTTTGTATATAAATACATTATAACAGAAATTTATAATAATCTGAGACGCCATCTTGTTCTCATTAATTTACATACAAAGTTAGCCAGTTTAGTTTGGCTACACTCTTATGAATGAGAATCTCACTTGTTTTTCACTCGGTCAAAACCCTTATTATACATAAAAAATACTAAAAACTCATCACAGGTTAGATAAACAATGGATACATGGAGAGTTGGCTTCTTTTCACAGGGGTGCTTCTCTTCCAACACATGAGTTTGAGAGGTACGTGCCTGTGGCATTTGGGAATTTACTTTACTTTACTTTACGTGCACGGTCCGGATATTTCCAGAAACATATTAATGCATAATTGGGAATTGACTATAACACAATTACCATATCACGGATGCGCGAAAGTCTACAGGAGTCCACAATCAAATTGGGAAATTCCCACCCACGCCGGGCACCTTAAATTTCACAGGAATATAGCAGATCCGATTTCACCCAGAAATGTTGCATTTCATGCAGTGCTGCACATTAATTACATTGTAATCTCATATTGTAGCAGTGGAGCTGGTGGGCTAGCTATATATGAGCGCAAAGCACACTGGGAGGGACACTGGGACAGCCAGTTTTGGTGTCATTTCACAGGTACCTCCTCATGCATTGGCCACTCAATGTTTTTCATAGTCCTATCGACATTTCATATGACTTAGGCAAAATATTGTATAGCCAATTTGTTTCTGGATTGAATATGAAGGTAATTTATAGCTTTTTATGATAGATAGCCAAAAACACATGATATTATACTTTGATTAATACAACTTCATATTCTTTTCAGTTTTAATTTCCAAGGCAATTGGGTGTTGGATCATATTTACTTTCAACTGGAGGGACAGATCCAGTTGTAATGGCAGGTAGGTTATAACTGATTTTATTCATACAAGAATATCATCATAGTAGAGATTTTGTTAGTGTGACTTCTGTGTGTATTGAATTATTACTTTTTTTTTAAAGGTATAGTTATAAGCATGTTATTATCATATAATCATAGTATGACTGCACATTGCTTAACAGTAATATTTTATTAATCAAGTACAAATGCTGTCTTGATCAGAGGTTCAATGGCCTGTACTTCAACCCAAAAATAATATATTGTTTTCATTCAAGATCTGACTATTAAAAGGGAATCACCAGTAACATCAACATGATAGCTTTGTCATTTCTTCTTCTTTTTTTTCGCAGAAAACAATTTCCCTCCCCTGCCTCGCTTCATCCCTCTGAGGCCATGTTTCTATCAGGATTTTAACGAGATCCCAGATGTACACCGTTCCATGTGCAAGAAGCTGTACTACCTATGGATCTGTGAGTGTGGCTGATCTCAAATGCCACCTTTTATTGTTTTTGTCGTGCACTGCTTTTAACCAGGGCACATAGGGTTTCTGGTCCAAACTAAGTGTTTCTGGTCCAAACTAAGTGTTTCTGGTCCAAACTAAGTGTTTCTGGTCCAAACTAAGTGTTTCTGGTCCAAACTAAGGGTTTCTGGTCCAAACTAAGTAGTGTACATGTATAGGGAACAGGGTGACATTTGGAAGACACCCTGTGATTAGAGACTGAGGCATCTGGACTGGGTTTCTGGATAAACTAGTTTGATTATCCATACATATATGTTTCTGGTCCAGACACGTTTCTGGTCCAGATATGTGTGTATGTATATATATACCAAATATAAGGGTTTCTGGTCCAAACTAAGTAGTGTACATGTATAGGGAACAGGGTGACATTTGGAAGACACCCTGTGATTAGAGACTGAGGCATCTGGACTGGTTTCCCAGATATAGATAGATAGATATAATCAAAGCTAGTTCTTATATGGCATTTTCCGTTGAGAATGCTTTTAGGTCCGGTCCTGAACTTGGCTAAATTTGGGTGTGTGGGTAAACCAGCTTCAAATGTTCCAAAGGTACTCTTTATATTTCAAATGCCATCATGTATCACAGCTAATATTCTTCAAAGAGATGCTGGCACCACTGGCTCACTCTTAACAAATCCATTTACATACTGTATTTAATGTTTAGATCACTAAAGTGGACGACATACCGGTAAACTGTTAAGTGCCTCATCCGCTACTGTTTGGCCTTCCTTTTATCACCTGTGTGTGTTTTTTTTAACCCAAAATAATATGAGGAAACACAGGTATACAGTAGCAGGAAGGCTACTAGGCATCCATCCAATAATAATGTTTTGTCTTTTTTTTCATCACAATCATCTTCCACTAGTTTAAAGCCTCCCATCTCTATACCATTAACCTGACAACAATAACTGAACATGAAGCTAATAGTTAAATCGTAAGCTTTATATATGGATGATTTGTATACCTTTTTCATTTGTAATTTTCATTTCATTATCACTCAGGCCGGGGGGAATATAAAAGTAAGTTTAAATACAGAAATAGGTCATGTTTAGTTTGTGCCTCTTAGCCTACTAGGCAGTGTATTGTGTGTTGAATGGATAGCTGATTGCTTTAGTTTTAGAAAGTCCCAAATGATGCCCTCTATAGTGTTATTTTTATTTATTGGCTTGCCTCGTTAAATAAAGGTTAAAAAAATATATACAAAAAAAAGAAGCAGACCATAACTTGGTCATAGAGACCTTTCCTTTATATCTCAGATTCTAAACCATAAAGCTACCGTTACTGGCTCTGTAGACTCCCATACATAAAGCTACCGTTACTGTCTCTGTAGACCCTCATACATAAAGCTACTGTCTCTGTAGACTCCCATACATAAAGCTACTGTCTCTGTAGACTCTCATACATAAAGCTACTGGCTCTGTAGACTCCCATACATAAAGCTACTGTCTCTGTAGACTCTCATACATAAAGCTACTGGCTCTTTAGACTCCCATACATAAAGCTACTGGCTCTTTAGACTCCCATACATAAAGCTACTGGCTCTGTAGACTCCCATACATAAAGCTACTGGCTCTGTAGACTCCCATACATAAAGCTACTGGCTCTGTAGACTCCCATACATAAAGCTACTGGCTCTGTAGACTCCCATACATAAAGCTACTGGCTCTGTAGACTCCCATACATAAAGCTACTGGCTCTGTAGACTCTCATACATAAAGCTACTGGCTCTGTAGACTCCCATACATAAAGCTACCGTTACTGTCTCTGTAGACTCCCATACATAAAGCTACCTTTACTGTCTCTGCAGGCTCCTATAAAAATCTGAAGTAACCAATTAAACTTTACTTTGCTAGATGAATCATCCAATAACAGGCCGTGTTGTTCGTTTTTCCATTTCCATTGCATGCCCTAATGAACATGACCAATGCTGCAGCAGTTCAAATAATGCAAAGTCGACCATTAATCTAGTTATTTAACCCCCCTCCCACCGGTTATTGTTACAGTTAACAGTGCCACCTTGGCGGTCAATCTGATTGGCTGCCTGGCGTGGATGTGCGGCGGGGGTGGAGCCACTAACTTTGGCATGGCCATTCTGTGGCTCATCCTGTTCACCCCCTGTTCCTACGTGTGCTGGTTCAGACCCATCTACAAGGCCTTCAAGTAAGTACATCCTTCTTTCTGACACCTGGGGTGCGTTCATTTCGGTTCAACATTTTGCCAAAGTTTGGTCGTTCAGTAACAGTACTGATTCCATTGAAATAAATGTTTAACACCGTTCTGTCTTTCTCAACGCACGCACCCTTATGTTACGTTATACTGTCATGGATGAGGCAGAGAGAAGTGATTTTTAAAGTTAACGTACAGTACATGTTTAATGAGAAGGTGATGGGGCAACAACGTAGCTCATACATCTGGAGTCCACTTCTGACACCGTGTGTTCAGTTCTCATGAGGCAGAGAGGGCGTCAGTCAAGTTACAGTAAACCCTTTCCACAGTCGGTTAAAATCCTGGATTTCTGACCAGATTTACTTCTCTTCTCCCCCCTTTTTAGGACTGACAGCTCGTTCAACTTCATGGCGTTCTTCTTCGTGTTCATGGCCCAGGTGGTGATCAGCATCATTCAGTGTATAGGCATCCCAGGCTGGGGCGTCTGGTAAGGATGGAGCCTGGTTCAGTCTGATGAAGGCCATTGACATAGGGCTGGGCGATATTGCCTAAATATCATATCATATATGGTTTTTAGGTTTTTTAAATTGATGATATTTTATGTTTTTGATTAATAAAAGTTCTAAATTTGCTTTATTAGTGCGTGACCCTACGGTGGCCACACATATTCTAAATTATTTCAATGGGTCTTTCTCCATTGGTTTATACAGTTCAATTCAACTTCAACCTAATATAATTTCCTGCATTTCCATAAAATTTTGCCTTTCCTGCACTCATTTGAGATCATTTCCACACTGCCATGATATGGACAAAATAACTAGGCCTTTTATATTTAACCAAATGTTGAAATTGCGATTTAGATCAAAACACTTGGGTGATCTTTTGGAATGTTTATTATAATTCTATAGTTAGAATATAAATAATAGTGGGTACTTTGAATACAGTGGTTGACATGACAACGAAGGAAAATGCCATGGATGTGTTATTGTGACAGGTTAGGAACCAAAGTGATGTTCAGAGTTTCCTAGGGGACCCTATAATCTTTGGCTACATTAAATCTAAATTCATATAGCCAACATATTCATGCTTTGCCTATCCCTCTTTGATTTAGAAGATACTGTTGCACAAACAACATGCTGATTTAGGCATCCACCAGCACTGGTATCAGGCTGTATTAGCTAGCTACGTTTGCTGACTCAGTACTTTTATTAGCTAGTTAGCCAGTTAACTAGCGATTAGCATTAGTGGCTAACTAGATTTAGCTTACCTTGCTAAGAAAATAAAAACTAGCAATTTGTAGATGTAAGAAACATAAACTAATATTGTAATTATAGAACGCTTGTGGATTTATATTCAGATCAAATTGGTAACAACATTGATGTAGTGTGTGCTGCATTGACCATGTAGACTGAACAAAAGTGTCTCGTGGTCAAGCAACAACAAATGCGCTCCTTGAGTGACAAGAGGGATGACTCGAAGTAGCGGAGTAAACTTTAACAATGGACGTTACACACTGCGTATCACATTTAACAAACCAAACATTCAAATACCGCCATAGAAGTTAAAGTAAAACCCAAACCGGTCCATGCATCAATACCGGTTTATGTAGTAAAATACAGTATACCGCCTAGCCCTACACTGATGGCCAAAACGTCAGTTTAAAAATTTTTTTTTTTTAAATTGTTGACGAAAGTCGTGCCTATTGGCTGTAAAAGGAATGGCCTCTGAGTCTGGTCCCTCTTAAGGTTTCTTCCTTTGAGGGAGCTTTTCCTTGCCAATGTCGGTGCTCTTTAATGGGGTCTTGGCCGGGTTAACCATTTTGTGACAACAGTTGATGTAAAATGGGCTAAACTATTTTATTGATTGACCTGATTGTTGGCCATTGGCCTACTGTTTAATTGTATTGTTACCATTAGGGAACCCTGCCTTAGAACAGTCCTCCACTTGTTTCTTCTTCTCCTTCCTTCCTCCAGTGGCTGGCTGGCTACCATCACCTTCTTTAGCACCAATATAGGCTCTGCTGTTGTCATGCTGATCCCCACCATCATGTTCACTGCCATGGCTGTCCTCTCCTTCACCGGGCTTACCAAGGTACAATATACACTTTACACTTCAGCAGTACCGATCACTTTTCTCACTCTGACTCACTATAAGGCAACTCTAGTAACTATGTGAACTGTGTGGTTTGTGTTACTGTATGTCAGGGGTCCCCAACTGGCGGCCTTGCGGGACGAATTTTGCCTGCGAGTAATTTTATTGGTCCTCCAAGTTTTTTAAAAGTTTATTTTTATTGTCGTTGGACATAAGACTAAAAACACCAGCAAAATCTGTTCCAAGTGATTTTAAAATGTAGGAAATCTGTAACAAATTATTCCCACAAATAGAGATGTACAGTATTTGATTGTATACATATCTAAGTAATGATTATGTTTTAGTCAAATATTATATCTGTTTGGGCTTCTTGTGGTCAATTTGCAGTCTACTAATTATTTGCAATTATGTTCCGGGCCCTCTGACCATGCGTTCTAGAAAAAAAATCTGTAAGTCTATGACCTGCGGAGGACAACTACCTGATGGGTTGCTATAGTAACAGGAGATCAGATCTTATTTAGAGCAAAGACAGTATTTATTTATTGCGACTTTAGTTTGACTTGGCTGTAATATGACTCACAAAATCTCAATAAAAATAATACAAATAATCCCTTTTGCTAACTCGGGGCACATTTAACCCCTCATTGATGTTTGAACACTGAAATGTTAGTTAATGCCCCAGTTTAATTTTTTTTTTATATAATATCTCTGACTCGTGCAGGTCCACACCAGAGTTGATGGGGACGTTGGATAATTTTTTGTTTTGGCCTGGTCTGACTTTTTACCTTTGTTGTTTGACAAGCGGTAATATGAATCTCTAACATCATCTCAATCTCTCCCTGACTCTCTCCAGGTCCACAACATGTACCGTGACACCGGGGCCAGTATTATATACAGTCTGGTCCAAAAGTATTGGCATTTATATGGTCAAATGATATGAAAATGGGGAAGAAAATACCCTCTATCTACTGTAAAATATGGTAATATATCTTTGATGTTATGGGGCTATTTTGCTTCCGTCCTAGGGCTCTTGTTAAGGTCAACGGCATCATGAACTTTACACAGTACCAGGACATTTATAAACCCTGGTTGCCTCTGCTAGAAGGTTGAAACTTGGCCACAAGTGTATCTTCCAGTAAGACAATAACCCCCAAGGACACATCAAAATCCACAAAGAAATGGTTAATTGACCACAAAAATCGAAATTTTGCAATAACCATCTCAGTTTCCAGCCATGATCGAACCCCATTGAAAACCGGTGGTTTGAATTAAAGAAGGCAGTCCAAAGATTCCTCCCATTGTGTTCTCCAACTCATTAAAGATTTTAGAAAAAAAAGCTCTGTGTCGTTATTCTACCAAGGGGAGGGTTCTGGGGTACAGGGGTGGCAATAATTGTTTTGCCCTTGTTAAAATCTATTTTTCTGAGCAATTGTATAAAGTATGAGTTTCCTCTTCTTTTTTTTTAGCATACACAATGTAGCTCAGTATTTTAATTATTTATTTTATAGTGTTTTTGCTTATCTTTATCAAGGGTGCCAATAATTTTGGACCTGACTGTATGTCTGTATGTCTCTCACACTATTTTGTTCTTTCTCTCTCTCCACGCGCAAAACATGTACCGCTGCACTGAAGGACAGTACTCTTTCTCTCTGTCCTCTGTTTGACTTTCTCTCTCTCTCTCTATTCAGTTCAATTGAAAGGGCTTTATTGGCATGGAAAACGTGTTTACATTGCCAAAACAAGTGAAATAAACAAAAGTGAGAAGACACAAAACATCAACAAAAAATATGTTTTTCTCTAGGAGAGAAAAGACCGTATTCATTCACAAGACCTCTGTATTACTTGCAGTAATATAACTCAAGCACCATGTCTCCCTGACAACATGTATCCTTGGCACCGGGCCAGTATTCTGTACGTCTCTCTCACACACTAGCTACAGTAATATAACTCGCACACCATGTCTCCCTGACAACATGTACCGTGGCACCGGCCCAGTATTCTGTACGTCACTCTCACACACTAGCTACAGTAATATAACTCACTCTAATACCATCTCTCTGACTCTCTCCAGGTGCACAACATGTACCGTGGCACTGGGGGCAGTATGAGTAAAGCCCAGGAGGAGTGGACCACCGGGGCCTGGAAGAACCCTCACGTCCAGCAGGCAGCGCAGCAGGCCGCTGTAGGGGTGGCGCAGGGAGCCATGCAGCAGCAACAACCCCAGTACTCCCAGGCACCCACCTACAACTACGACGACCCGGGCATGTAGGGCAGGGCGGAGGAGAGTGTCAGGGTGGGGGGAGATATAGCCAGGGTGGAGGGGAGGGTGAGATATAGTCAGGGGGAGGGTGAGGAGATATAGCCAGGGTGGGCGAGAGGGGGAGGAGATATAGCCAGGGTGAGAGGGGGAGGAGATATAGTCAAGAGTGGAGGGGAGGGTGAGGAGATATAGCCAGGGTGGAGGGGAGGGTGAGGAGATATAGCCAGGGTGGAGGGGAGGGTGAGGAGATATAGCCAGGGTGGAGGAGAGGGTGAGATATAGCCAGGGTGGAGGAGAGGGTGAGATATATAGCCAGGGTGGAGGAGAGGGTGAGATATAGCCAGGGTGGAGGAGAGGGTGAGATATAGCCAGGGTGGAGGGGAGGGTGAGAGGGAGGTGAGCTATAGCCAGGGTGGAGGAGAGGGTGAGATATAGCCAGGGTGGAGGGGGGGTGGAGGGAGGTGAGATATAGCCAGGGTGGAGGAGCCAGGGTGGAGGGGAGGGTGAGAGGGAGGTGAGATATAGCCAGGGTGGAGGAGAGGGTGAGATATAGCCAGGGTGGAGGAGAGGGTGAGATATATAGCCAGGGTGGAGGAGGGGTGAGGAGATATAGCCAGGGTGGAGGGGAGGGTGAGATATAGCAGGGTGGAGGAGAGGGTGAGATATAGCCAGGGTGGAGGAGAGGGTGAGATATAGCCAGGGTGGAGGAGAGGGTGAGATATAGCCAGGGTGGAGGAGAGGGTGAGATATAGCCAGGGTGGAGGAGAGGGTGAGATATAGCCAGGGTGGAGGAGAGGGTGAGATATATAGCCAGGGTGGAGGAGAGGGTGAGATATATAGCCAGGGTGGAGGAGAGGGTGAGATATAGCCAGGGTGGAGGTGAGGGTGAGAGGGAGGTGAGCTATAGCCAGGGTGCCAGTCTGTTTCTCGTCAACTCCTTATGGAATTGTCAGTTGGCATGAGAGATAAAACGGAGCCACACAGGGTAGGTGAGGGACAGACCGAAATGAAAAGGGATGATCATCAAATGAGAACAAAATTCACAATTTAGGGTTCAATTCAGAATAGGATGATGTAATGTTTTGATTTTGCTCCCAAAGGTTCCCCTGAGCATAGGAATAATATGTTTTACTGAACTTGCACATCTATCCTTTAGCGTGGACCAACACTCCAACCATGCACATAGTTGTTGTTATTACACATTTTTCCACGCACGCTGAATTTCTCTGCTTCCATGTGCCAGACAGACACTTGCATTGCCCCGTAATTCTGATTCGCTTTGAATAGAAGAACATACAATACAGTCTTACGAGAGCCAATGCCATGTTTCAGAAAATATTATGGGTTATAGCTTTTGGAAGAATGTTTTTATTTTATGGAAGGAGCTTAGTAGGAACTAGTAGGATTGTGATGTCTTGTCTTTGAGAAACAGTTTATACTTGGGGTTGTTTTTTTTTTTCAGTGCTGTATCATTATAAAGGATAAACGTGGACACGACAACAACAAAAAATGCAGGAAAATCTTATTTGAATCGTATTTAAAAAAGGATTAGAGCAATTTTGTCCATGTTGAATTTTTATTTGGATTCTCAGCAAAGGTGTGATATCCATCTACCTTGTTTTAGACATAGAAATGGATAGAAATACAATAGAAGTCTATTTCTAGTCTGTGTGTTTAGATCTTACCTCGTTGCTGGATAGCTAATGGATAGCTACATGTCAGTCTTTGGCTAGCATTGGCTCGAGTGGAAATACCAGACTGCTGTTGGCTTCATCTCTGGGGTGGCATGGTAGCCTAGTGGTTAGAGTGTTGGACTAGTAACCGGAAGGTTGCAAGTTCAAATCCCCGAGATGACAAGGTACAAATCTGTTGTTCTGCCCCTAAACAGGCAGTTAACCCACTGTTCCTAGCCTGTCATTGAAAATAAGAATTTGTTCTTAACTCACTTGCCTAGTAAAATACATTTAAAAAATCTCCAGTCACAAAGTCATGTCAAGTGTCTACTAGTTTCTTACCATTTTACGTTTCAAGTTACGGGGAGTGTTTTTTTTTTTGAACAGTCATTATGATATTGATTATCAGTGAAACAAAGAATAGGTGTTTAATAATAACTAGTAATTTAAAACACACACGTACAGTGTTCGCATAGGATGGAACATTCCAAGTATGGCAACTGTAACACAGTTAAGAATTTAAGTTGTAAATGTAGTCTTCGTTCCCGCATTTGAAGATATTGTATTTGCTGTTAGTATGTTATGAACGTTTATTCCCATTGGTCAATCCTCTTACTAATCCTAAAGTGAATCCTGTGAAGCGAATGCAACAACAACAACAAAAATTACCATATTACCCAGGGGGCAAAGCTGGTTGTAAATGGTGTCCTTGGTAACGTCATAACAATCAGTATTGCTCTGGGTAATGGTGGATTTTTAACCTTGACGAGTGAAAGCAAAATGTAGTTGTCAAAGTTAGTACATGAGTGTGGTTATGACTAGAGGGGGTACAACTGCGACCCGGAAGTGACTTCGTTGCAGGTTAGGAGAGCATTTTAGCTAAAGCCCGAACCCTTTTCCTTACCATAACCTAAGTCTCCTAACCTGCTGTGTAAATTAACCTAACCTGCTACGAAAAAGTAACTTCCGGGTCGTAGGTGTACTTCCTCCAGTCAGAACCCATGAGTGTAGAGGTGAAATGGTATATGAAAATATAATATTGTTAATACAAATATCTCATTTTAATGAACTGAAACTGGAAGAAAATAACTATCTCGCCTTTGTCTTTAGTCTTCAAAATAACTCTTAAATGAAGAATTCTTTAATGAATAGATAGATATTACAAAAATGTGTATACAGTATTAGACTTGAAACAAATGTGAATGTGTACATGAACGACAGTTATTTAAAAATCCTGTGAATTGTCTTGTCTGATTGTGTGGTGATATTCAATATGATTTTCTTTAAAAAAAAATCTCACATTTTTTTGGGGGGGTTGGGGGGGGGTTTGTACAGACCTGCCTTTCCCCTGTATATTTTCTATGATGTGTGTGAATGCAGCTCAGTTCTTTGTCCTTCTGGTTGTTGGTATTATATGTTTGTAAAGGCTTCTGTGTTTTATTTGAGGCACACTAAACCTGGAATTTCAACCTCGATGGTGGCTGTATTCACATGCACTGGAGCAAACGAAAACGTGAATTTACAGATCAACTTGTAATCATTAAATGATGAACATCAGTGGAGCCCATGTATGTTTGTAAATTGATATTTAGGTGCCACCCAGATGAGATTGTGCTGTAATGAATTAATATTGCACCAGAAAAATGGCATAGTATAACCTATCAAGTAGACTATAATCTCTTTTTGTCTGGCATCTGAACGGATGTCATTACTTTTCACCAGTGTTCGTGGTGAGTGTCTGGTTTAACCAGGCTACAATCCTTAACCATGTCAATCTGTAGTAACATGGTTGACGGAAGCCTTGGTTCTTTACTGTGTATTCTAGTACGTGCAACAGAACAAAACGTTTCTGTGTGTCGTAAGTCAATAGGTGTGGTTTTGGTGAATTCGTGAGTCAAGATCAGACCTGTGTGTCATGTTGTGTACAAAGTCACATAGCGGTATGTGTGGTAATTGATGTTTAAATACAAAATGTGTCCGAGCTTAACCTTTTACAATGCTCTGTAGATTTATCTCTCAAATGGCACCTATTCCCTATCTAGTGCGCTACTTTTAACCAAAGCCCATTCCCGATAGTGAACTACTTCTCAGTGCACGATATTGGGTGCCATTTCAAATGCAGACCTGGTCTGAAGTAATGCACTATATAGACAATAGGGTTCCATTTTGGGGCCACATCCTGTGACCAGAACTGCAGTCCTTTTGACAGTCGGCTATATTCAATCTTCCATATTGTTGTTGGGTCATGTGTTGTTCCGCAGCTTCTGAAAGCCATGTCCCATGTCCCATGATCCTTTCTGTATGTGTTTTAATATGTACCCTGTACTATAAATAACATGGTAACACAATAACAGATATCAATGACTTGAAATGGAGGTAAATATGAATAACATTGCCATGGATAAATAAAACACAGGTATACAGTGCATTTGTGTGGATTACAAAAATAAAAAATCTCATATACTCACAATAGCCTGTAATGACAAAGCAAAAAAAACTATAAAAAACAGGTAATTAGGAATGTTTGCATATTTATTAAAATAAACTGAAATATCACATTTACATTAATATTCAGACCCTTTACTCTGTACTTTTGTTGAAGCACCTTTGTCAGTGATTACAGCGTCAAGTCTTCTTGGGTTTGACGCTACAAGCTTGTCACACCTGTATTTGGGGAGTTTCTCCCATTGTTCTCTGCAGATCCTCTCATGCTCTGTCAGGTTGGATGGGGAGCGTTGCTGCACAGCTACTTTCAGGTCTCTCCAGAGATGTTAGATCGGGTTCAAACCAGGGCTCTGGCTGGGCCACTCGACATTCAGAGACTTGTCCCAGAAGCCACTCTTGATTTGCCTTGTCTGTGTGCTTAGGGTCGTTGTCTCCCAGTCCCTGCTGCTGAAAAACATCCCCACAGCATGATGCTGCCACCACCATGCTTCACCGTAGGGATGGTGCCAGGTTTCCTACAGATGTGACGCTTGGCATTCAGGCCAAAGAGTTCAATCTTGGTTTCATAAGATCAGAGAATCTTGTTTCTCATGGTCTGAAGGTCCTTTTGGCAAACTCTAAGAGGGCTGGCATGTGCCTTTTACTGAGGTGTGGCTTTCGTCTGGCCACTCTACCATAAAGGCCTGATTGGTGGAGTGCTGCAGAGATGCTTGTCTTTCTGGAAGGTTCTCCTATCTCTACAGAAGAACTCTGGAGCTCTGTCAGAGTGACCATCGGGTTCTTGGTCACTTCCCTGACCAAGGCCCTTCTCCCCCGATTGCTGAGTTTGGCCAGGCGCCCAGCTCGAGCAAGAGTCTTGGTGGTTCCAAACTTCTTCCATTTATGAATGATGGAGGCCACTGTGTTCTTGGGACCTTCAATATTGCAGAAATGTTTTGGTACCCTTCCCCAGATCTGTGCCTTGACATAATTCTATCTTAGAGCTCTACGGCCAATTCCTTTCACCTCATGGTTTTTTGTTTTGCTCTGATGCACTGTCAACTGTGGGACCTTTTATATAGACAGGTGTGTGCTTTTCCAAATCATGTCCAATCAATTGAATTTACCGCAGGTGGACTCCAATCAAGTTGTAGAAACATCTCAATGATGATCAATGGAAACAGGATGCACCTGAGCTCAATTTCGAGTCTCATAGCAAAGTGTCTGAATTCTTATGTGAATGTATTTCAGCTTGCTTTTACATATACACATTTGCAAACATTTAAATAAATAAAAACTGTTTTCACTTTGTCATTATGGGAAATTGTGTGATTTGTGGATTTGTATTTATTTAATCCATTTTAGAATAAGGCTGTAACTTAACAAAATGTGAGAAAAGTCAAGGGGTCTGAATACTTTCCAGAGGCACTGTATACAGTCTATATGTACATGCTATGAGCAGATGGATAGTAATGTTATATGATCGTTCAGGAAACTGTGTCTCCGTGATAAGTAATGAGTTTTAGGGAATTTTTTTTGTGTGTTTTATATATTATTAGTTTATCTTTCACTGATGGATAAACAGTTTTTGTTGCATCTTGTGTCTGAGTCGTTTTTTTTAAATATATATATTCCCCATTTTTTTTAAATATTCCTCATGTTCTGAATATTCAGCATTTTTTTACTTTTCTGACTGGTGGATTAATATATTGAGTGTAGCGGTCATAGCTACTTTCTTGTGTGCTAACCGTATTTGCATTTCAGTCAAGACTTTATATTATACCTATTAGAGCTACCAACCGTTGATGTAGACTTCATGAGACAATTCCCGAGACGTTCCGTCACAGACGAAAATTCAGAGTATCAAGGAGCGAGTGGGAGAGTCTGGGAAAAGTTATTTAAACTACATGTGACTCTGACTCCTAGTTGGTCTCAAGGATGTCTGATAAACACAGTCCATTTTCCTTTCTCGAGTGAATGAGCTTTTGAGTTGAACCTTAAGCTCTGACAGGAATACTTGTCAAATTAAGTTAAAGGTAGTAGTGTAGCGGAGGAATCTCTTAAATTGTTCATTAGCTGTTATTTGAAGAACGTCCAACTGTTTATTACATTTGAGTCATTTAGCAAACACTGTTACCCATTGTGACTTACAGGAGCAATTAGGGTTCAGTGCCTTGCTCAAAGGCGAGAGAGAGTGAGATTGCAATCGCATTGGCTGTCCTGCCTTGAACTTCTAGAACCTTTTTCTCCTGAGGGCGTGGGCAGTTATGTCAATGATTGGATAACAGAGAGAGAGAGAGAGAGAGGCACGCAGTCTCCAATGATTACACCTTTGGCTTATTATACTGAACAGAAATATACATGCAGCATGTCAAGTGTTTCATGAGCTGAAATAAAAGATCCCAGAATTTGTCTATCAACACAAAAAGCTTATTTCTCTCAAATGTTGTGCACACATTTGTTTACATCCCTGTTAGTGAACATTTCTCCTTTGCCAAGATATGCCACACCTGTCAGGTGGATGGATTATCAAGAAGCTGATGATTAAACAGCATGATCATTACACAGGGGCACCTGATGCTGAGATAATGAAAGGACACTCTAAAATATGCAGTTTGGTCACACAACACAATATCACAGACGTCTCAAGTTTTGAGGGAACGTGCAATCTGCATGCTGAATGCAGGAGTGTCCACCAGAGCTGTTACCAGAACATTTCTTTACCATAAGCCGCCTCCAACATCAATTTAGAGAATTTGTCATTACGTCCAAACGGCCTCGCAACCGCAGACCATGTGTGACCACGCCAGCCCAGGACCTCCACATCCAGCTTCTTCACCTGTGGGATCGTCTGAGACCAGCCACCTGGACAGCTGATGAAACTGAGGAGTATTTCTGTCTGTAATAAAGCCCTTTTTGGGGAAAAACTAATTCTGATTGGCTGGACCTGGCTCATTCTGATTGGCTGGGCCTGGCTCATTCTGATTGGCTGGACCTGGCTCCCCAGTGTGTGGGTCTATGCTCTTCCAGGCCCACCCATGGCTGCTCCCCTGCCCAGTCATGTAAAATCCATATATTAGGGCCTAATTTATTTATTTCAATTGACTGATTTCCTTACATGAACTGTAAATCAGTAAAAAAAATAATGAAATTGTTGCATGTTGCGTTTATATTTTTTGTTCCATGTATAGGAAGAATAAATGGGTTTACTAACATCTCTTGACAAGACTGAACAACTGCATTGATTGACAACAGCTTTCTTTTGATATAGGACTGTTCATTATAGAGTGGAATATCAGATAAAATGACTGACACCTAATGATATTTCAGCTCTAAGGTTATTTATTATGATTTTTGTTATCCTGGTTTTCGATTTCGATAATGTTTTTTAGTCATTAAATGCACTATGCATTATGTGGGTTGAAGGCTGTAACAATACAGAATAAAACAATCAATCAAAGTCCCATGATGGTAGTGACTGACCATTCCTCCTATTCACTTAATTTTAATAAAATATTTAAGTTGTATATATTACATTTGTTTTAGGCTTATTCAATAAATATTATTTAATTCCAAGTCATCTACACATGACAAAATCTATATTTTAGTAGTTCTTCAAGGTAAATAAGGCACACTTTTATGAATGCTGAATACCACTATCTTAGGTCATGTATTTTCAGGTAGAGACCCTCTTGATTGTATGTTCTTCAGTCTCTTCTCTCCATCTCAGACTGGACAAGTAGGCACGCAATGGATTATGGTCAATGTAGTTAATTACCATGTTTTCTAATGCTGAACTTTGTCGAATATTGGCCTGTTAGAAACTACAAATCCCTACTACATCGCACAGTTTGGGCTTGATCAAACAAAATGCAATTCAAATAAATGAACGGACCTTGGTCAATTAGTTGTTTAAAAACAAAAAAATAACCGGCAAATCAGTTAATCACTCAACCCAAATTCTCACTGTAGTTGAGGGGGTGTGAAGAGACCTGACTTATACCTATTAATTTGTTCATTAAGGTCGGTTGCTATGATTGTCAAACCCACCACACTAGTGAAAGAACATGTTGAGAGACTGGTTGGAAGGAAATTGTTTAATTGAATATAAGGAGTGTGTGCCCAAATCAAATGTTATTGGTCGTATACACATGTTTAGCAGATTAGGTTATTGCAGGTGTAGCGAAATGCTTGTAAATGCTTGTGCAATTCAGAGGGTTGTTCTTAGGGGGAAGGTGTTCTTAATGTTTTGTACACTCAGTGTTCAGTAGGTCTACACTGACCCGTTTAGAATGGATGCAAAGTGTTGACTTGCATGCTTGTTCATAGCATAGAATTAATTATAATTTGTTATGTTGCTATGTTTCAGGTCTTTGGAAGACAAAGGTTAAATAAAGAGAAATATAGATTTATTTTATTTTATTGTTCATTAAAATAATGACAACAATCCTCCATCATGAGAATTACTGTAGGCCTATAATAATAATTCTACACTGAACAAAACTATAAATGCAACATGCAACAATTTCAAAGATTTTACTGAGTTACAGTTCATATAAGGAAATCATTCAATTTAAATATATAAATTAGGTCCTAATCTATTGATTTCACATGACTGGGAATACAGATACCTTATAAAAAATAGTAGGGGTGTGGATCAGAAAACCAGTCAGTGTCTGGTGTGGATCAGAAACCCAGTCAGTATCTGGTGTTGCCACCATTTGCCTCATGCAGCATGGCACATTTCCTTCACATAGAGTTGATCAGGCTGTTGATTGTGGCCTGTGTATGCAGGCCATGGAACAAGTTGGACCTTTTCAGCTTCCAGGAATTGTTTACAGATTCTTGTGATACGGGGCCGTGCATTATCATGCTGAAACATGAGGTGATGGCAGCGGATGAACGGCACAACAACGGGACTCAAGATCTCGTCACAGTATATCTGTGCATTCAAATTGCCATCAATAAAATGCAATTGTGTTCGTTGTCCGTAGATTATGCCTGCCCATACTACAACCCCACTGCCACCATGGGACACTCTGTTCACAACGTTGACATCAGCAAACTGCTCACCCACATGACTCCCTACACGCTGTCTGCCATCTGCCGGGTACAGTAGAACCCTGGATTCATCCGTGAGGAGCACACTTCTCTAGCGTGCCAGTGGCCATCAAAGGTGAGCATTTGCCCACTGAAGTCGGTTACGACTCCAAACTGCAGTCAAGTCAAGACCCTGGTGAGGACGATGAGCCCGCAGTTGAACTTCCCTGAGACAGTTTCTGAAAGGTTGTGCAAACCCAGTTTCATCCGCTGTCCGGGTGGTTGGCCTCAGACTATCCCGCCTGTTGTGGCGGTTCTGGGGTGGCGTGGTTACACGTGGTCTGTGGTTGTGAGTCCGGTTGGAGGTACTGCCAAATTCTCTAAAATAACACTGGAGGCGGCTTATGATAGAGAAATGAACATTCAATTATCTGGCAACAGGTCTGGTGGACATTCCTGCATTCAGCATGCCAATTGCACGCTCCCGCAAAACTTGAGACATCTGTGGCATAGTATTTTGTGACAAAACTGCACATTTTAAAGTGGCCTTTTATTGTCCCCAGCGCAAGGTGCATCTGTGTACATATCATGCTGTTTCATCAGCTTCTTGATATGCCACACCTGTCAGGTGATTTGATTATTTTAGCAAAGGAGAAATGCCCACTAACAGGGATGTAAAAACATTTGTGAACACATCTCTGGGATGTGAAACCAACGCATTACATGTTGAATTTATATTTTTGTTCAGTGTACATAGGTCGCCTATATTTCAGATTCCATCTAGGTTCTACCTTGCTGAATAATCACAAATAGCGGCCAGTATGATGACAATACCTAGCAGAGGAATTTGGTTTATCTGACAGGACTGTGAGCCTCATGCCCTTTCAGGATGGTGATGAGATCTCATCTCAATAAGAGTGCCCTGCACTGGCTCAGCATTGTGCAAAAAATAAATAAATACATTTTACATTAATTTTTTTTTATGTATATATTTTTGGACAGAATTTGATCTCAATCCATATTAATCATACATATATATCTAGTTCACCTGTTATGTATTCAGAAACATTGGACTATATGATATTTCTACCAAGCACCGACTACGCGGTCTCAATACACCCCAACTTCCCCTCCCCTCCCCCGCGGACTGCCTGGTTTGAGATGTGAGTGGAAGATGTCGGTTTCGGGTCTGAAGGCCGAATTGAAGTTTTTGGAGTCAATTTTTGACCCAAACCACGAACGTTTCAGAATTATCGATTGGAAGCCCGATGAGCTTAGTTGTCAGTTTAATGTAACCGGTGAAAAACTGTTGATAATACATTGCAACATCACGGTAAGAAAGAAACTAGCGTAGCTAACGTAGCTAGTACAGACAGACACACACAGGGCGATAAACATGACGAATTTGGATAGCTATGCTTTGTTTTGTTTTTTTGTTGTTGTTGGAGATCATTAGCTAACCACATAATATATAAATGTGCTAAGACTTTTCAGTTACTTTATACTCCTAATAAAAAAAATGTTTTTAAAAAAGGGGGTCATATGTCCAGGTATAGTTAGCTATGCTAGCTAACTCGTTAGAAAACAAGAAATAAGATCCTATTTGTAAACGTTACCCCTTTTTTGGGGGGTTGTTATTAAGCTAATGTTAGCTAGTAGGCTAATGCGTCTTTAAATGTTTTATTTTTTAAACTCACAATGCCTTTTTGCCACAAGGCCAATCTATAAAAATATGTCTTGATATTTGTACCTTTTTTTTAAAATTTTATTTCTACAATAACTTGTCAAAAGGTAACGTGACCTGCGAACACAATTGCTGACTAATGGAGATAATGAATAGTCCTGGGTAAAATAATGAATAAGGGTTGTTCTCATTAGCTAGCTAACTAAAAACCAGGACATAACGTTATAAGTCAGCGCTACTATAGGTAGGTAGGTTGCATATTTATCGATGCATCTTTCTATATGTAAAATGTCATTCCTTTATACTGAAGTAGCTCCACCTACTAGCTACAGTTCAATGCTGTTCCATTAGAGCTTTACCAAGTAATGATGTGATCAATTGATCATCCCTCCCCTCCCAGGAGTCATACCCCTCTACACCCCCAATCTGGTTTGTTGACTCTGATGATCCAAGTCTGACAGAGGTGTTGGAGCGCTTGGAAGATGTCAGAAAGGGCACCTCTTTGGTAAGTCTCTTACCTGTGTGTGTGTGTGTGTGTGTGTGTATAGATTGTGGAGTTTTCTTCCTTCATCTTCAACACTATGTGCTGTAGGATGTCGTTACCGGCTCTCACAGAAGGCATAGGCCCTAATATCACCTACAAAATTGTTTGATTGTAAAAATAATAATAATTTTTTTAAAGGGTCCATCACACTATATATGCCTTTTACCCGAACTGAATTAGTCAATACGTGCGTGCATTTTTACGAATGGTTGACCCCAGCGGGAATTGAACCTACTACCCTTGCAGTTGTTAGTGGCATTTAAAAAAAATAATGTTAACCTTTATTTATCTAGGCAATTCAGTTAAGAAGAAATTCTTATTTAATACCCCGGCCAAACCCGGACGACGCTGGGCCAATTGTTCGCCGCCCTATGGGGACTCCCAATCACGTTGGGGTTGTGCTACAGCCTGGAATCGAACCAGGGTCTGTAGTGACGCCGCTAGCACTGAGATGCCGTGCCTTAAATTGCTGTGCCACACAAATATCATACCATCAAGACATGCTAACCTCTGGCCATTACGATAGTATTGGAGGTTAGTGTTTTGGGCCTCTGTTAGATATTTATGCCTCTGTAACTTTCTCACTCACAATTATTCACAAGTCAATCGGGATTATCCGTAATCATTGTTGCGTCCACATTAATGTAGAAGTTTTTTTAGAAACATTATATTCTTATTTACAATAAAAGTAACTCCAAAAATTGCACAATACACAGTTCACCTGATATGGATGAAAATACCCTCAAATTAAAGCAAACAGATTGCACTTTAACCTCCATAGTCATTGTATCATGTCATATTCAAAATGCTGGAGTACAGAGCTAAAACAACAAAAACATGTACTGTCCCAATGCTTTTCTCTTTTCTTTGTTATTCCTGGGAATACTTGGTCAACAGATGTTCTACATGAAACTCATTTTTGATTGAATTCCTTGTGTTTTTAGTCGTTCGGGGTCGTCTGTAATTGACCCCGGCTCCAAAGAGATACTGTTGAATGACAGTTGACCTGTTGTGTGTTTTGTTTCCCCAGCTCCTGCAGCAGCTGAAGCGTCTCATCTGTGACCTGTGTCGACTGTACAACCTGCCCCAGCACCCAGATGTTGAGATGCTAGATCAGCCCCTCCCTGCTGGGCCCATCAACCCAGAGCGCAAGGTAGGGCTCATTCTAGGATGAAATTCTATTTATTTGGTAGGCCTGACAACCCCATATAAATAGAATCTAGAACTGGTGGACTCTGATTTGAATCATGTTTGTAGGCTGACCCCCCCCCCCACACAGTTTGAAGTCAACAAATATTCAGTTGGTTTGAATCACATTGTAAGTGGAAATAATTTTAGCCTCAAATTATGTTTCAGACTTATCTAAATATTGTGACACAAGGATGGGGACAGCCCTATCGCAAGGCAATAATCGTATTCTGGGCCTGAGTAACATTCCATACCAAAATTGATAGTCAGAGAAGGCATGCCTCGTCTTTAAACTCACAATCCATTTTTTGTCTTTCCTTTCCCGCTCTCTTTATAGCATGGACCAGCAGATGAAGTGACATCCGAGGAGGAGGAGGAGGAAGAAATGGGCGAGGTGTGTGTGTGTGTGCATGTTTACCTACCTGTGTACAACGAACATTACATATAGAGATAATATCCACATTCATCTTAAACGTATTGTGCGTGTGCTGTATATAACATATCTTGTGTGTGTACTATATAAAACCTCTCTTGTGTGCAGGCCTTGAATTTAAGGGCTTCCTGTCATCCCTGGGATAATGGGAAACATATGTCTGGAATGGTTCAATACAAACTCGGGGACAGTTCTGGGACGATAGATCCTAAATTCATACAACCACTGAACATAATTACAATGTTAACCAGTAATGAGGCGGATGCAATTGATCTGAACGTTTAGTTTAAAATGTTGATAAACAATATATTCACACGGCAGTAGGCTACGTGCAGATGGACCGTTCTAAAACCCCCACTGCACATCCAAGCGGTTTCATGTGACTGTAAATGAAAGTTTGACATTTAAAAATGTATTTATTTTATTTTACCTTTATTTAACTAGGCAAGTCAGTTTATTAAGAACAAATTCTTATTTTCAATGACGGCCTTTAGGAACAGTGGGTTAACTGCCTGTTCAGGGGCAGAACAACAGTTTTGTACCTTGTCAGCTCGGGGGTTTGAATTTGCAACCTTTCGGTTACTAGTCCAACGCTCTAACCACTTGGCTACCCTGCCGCCCCAAAAAATGAGGGGAGATCTAAAGATGTAACAACTCGCATGGATTGCTAATATAACTAGGATTATCGTCAACTAGCATGGATTGCTAAAATGACTAGGATTATCATCAACTAGCATGGATTGCTAATATAACTAGGATTATCGTCAACTAGCATGGATTGCTAATATAACTAGGATTATCGTCGACTAGCATGGATTGCTAATATAACTAGGATTATCGTCAACTAGCATGGATAGGTAAAATGACTAGGATTATCGTCAACTAGCATGGATAGGTAAAATGACTAGGATTATCGTCAACTAGCATGGGGTTGCTAAAATGACTAGGATTATCGCTAATATGAGTAAGATTGTCCAGCAGCCAAAGACACAATGAAAGAAAGTTTATTTTTGAAAACAAATAGAACACGAGAGAAAAGCTGTTTTCAATGTTTATAAAATAATTCCCTCGACGTTTCTATGGTCCGATTTTGGTTAGGCTACCTTTAAAACACGGTAAGACATGCCCCATGAAATGACATTAAAACCTCCAGGTTTTAAACAATTACGTTTATGGTTAAATAGTTACAAACTACTGACTTCCTCCGCTCAGATGGTGTGCGTTGCGTGACAGGCACTTTCCGCTCTTGTGACCATTCGATCTGAACAAACTGTGCCTTGAGTGACCTATGTCCAAAGTATCAAGGCCGTAGACGTTAATGTTAATTATCCTACTATATATTTGTCGAACATGACCGGCGTTTTATTTATGTAATTAAAAGTATCGTTACAGATTGCCTACGTTTCTGTCTCCTCATGTAAGCATCTGTCTGGACATGACAGGCTGTAGCCAATACGCATAGGCTATCACCTACACTTTGACAAAAATGCTAATTATTTATACTGAACAAAAAACATAAACACAACATGTAAAAATGTCAAATATTTTACTGAGTTACAGTTCGCTTAAGGAAATCAGGCAATTTAAATACATTTATTAGGCCCTAATCCATGGATTTCACATAATTGGGAATACAGATATGCATCTGTTGGTCACAGATACCTTTAATAAAAAGGTGGAGGTTTGGATCAGAAAACCAGTCAGTATCTGATGTGACCACCATTTGCCTCATGCAGCGCGGCACATTTCCTTCACATAGAGTTGATCAGGCTGTTGATTGTGGCCTGTGTATGCAGGCCATGGAACAAGTTGGACCTTTTCAGCTTCCAGGAATTGTTTACAGATTTTTGCGACATGGGACAGTGCATTATGATGCTGAAACAGAAACATGAGGTGATGGCTGCAGATGAAGGCACGACAATGGGCCTCAGGATCTCGTCACGGTATCTCTGTGCATTCACATTGCCATCGATAATATGCAATTGTGTTCATTGTCCGTAGCTTATGCCTGCCCAAACCATAGCCCCACCGCCACCATCTCTGTTCAAAACTTTGACATCAGCAAACCACTCGCCCACACGGCTCCATACAGTTGAAACCGGGATTCATCCGTGAAGAGCACACTTCTCCAGTGTGCCAGTGGCTATTGAAGTTGAGCATTTGCCCACTGAAGTTTCGACACCAAACTGCAGTCAGGTCAAGACCTTGGTGAGGAAGACGAGTATACAGATGAGCTTCCCTGAGACGGTTTCTGACAGTTTGTGCAGAACTTCTTTGGTTGTCTAAACCCACAGTTTCATCAGCTGCCTGGGTGGCTGGTCTCGGACGATCCTTCAGTTGAAGAAGCAGGATGTGGAGGTCCTGGGCTGTCGTGGTTGCACGTGGTCTTCCGGTTGTGAGTCCGGTTGGATGTACTGCCAAATTCTCAAACTACTTATGGTAGAGAAATTAACATTTACATTTTCTGGCAACAGCTCTGGTGGACATTGGTTCACTCAGCATGCCCATTGCACGTTCCCTCAAAACTTGAGACATCTGTGGCGTTGTGTGACAAAACGGCACATTTTAGAGTGGCTCCAGCACAAGGTGCACCTGTGTAATGATCATGCTGTTTAATCAGCTTCTTGATATGCTGAACCTGTCAGGTAAATGGATTATTTTAGCAAAGGAGAAATGTTCACTAACAGGGATGTAAAACAATTTTTTTCACAATATCTGACAGAAATATTTTTTTTTTTTTTTTTTTTGTGCGTATAGATTTTGTTGGATCTTTTATTTCAATTCATGAAAAATGGGACCAACATTTTACATGTTGAGTTTGTTTTTCGTTGCCTTTTTTCGAGGCACATGTCTATTTGAATGTTCTAGAGTAGACCCATGTTGGCAGTGTAGCCTAGTGATTAGAGCGTTGGACTAGTAACCGAAAGGTTGCAAGTTCAAATCCCCGAGCTGAAAAGGTACAAACATCTGTCGTTCTGCCCCTGAACAGGCAGTTAACCCACTGTTCCTAGGCCGTCATTGAAAATAAGAATTTGTTCTTAACTGACTTGCCTAGTAAAATAAAGGTAAAATAAAATAAATAAATAAATATCAAAACGTAAACAAATATTTTTCTTAATTTGGGACGGTATATCTTCAGGTTGGGACGGTTGAAATTGCACTAAGGTTGGATTCTTGGAGGGTGATGAGGAATGTTAGTCTGGAACCCTGCTTGTGTGTATGCATAACTCTATATGTGATAACGGTGTTTGTGTTCAGCAGGACATTGAAGACCTGGACCACTATGAGATGAAGGAGGAGGAGCCTGTACATGGGAAGAAGTCAGAGGACGACGGGATTGAGAAGGTGATTACTGCGATACACACCTCTTTCTCGCTCTGTCGGTCGGTCTCTCTCCCTCCTTTGCTCTCTGTTGGTCTCTCTCCCTCCCTCCCTCCCTCCCTCCCTCCCTCCCTCCCTCCCTCCCTCCCTCTCCCTCCCTCCCTCCCTCCCTCCCTCCCTCCCTCCCTCGCTCTCTGTTGGTCTCTCTCCTCCCTCGCTCTCTGTTGGTCTCTCTCCCTCCCTCCCTCGCTCTCTGTTGGTCTCTCTCCCTCCCTCCCTCCTTTGCTCTCTGTTGGTCTCTCTCCCTCCCTCCCTCGCTCGCTCTCTGTTGGTCTCTCTCCCTCCCTCGCTCGCTCTCTGTTGGTCTCTCTCCCTCCCTCCCTCCCTCCCTCGCTCTCTGTTGGTCTCCCTCCCTCCCTCCCTCGCTCTCTGTTGGTCTCTCTCCCTCCCTCCCTCGCCTCCTCTGTTGGTCTCTCTCCCTCCCTCCCTCCCCTCGCTCTCTGTTGGTCTCTCTCCCTCCCCCTCCCTCCCACCCTCGCTCTCTGTTGGTCTCTCTCCCTCCCTCCCTCCCTTGCTCTCTGTTGGTCTCTCTCCCTCCCTCCCTCCCTCGCTCTCTGTTGGTCCCTCCCTCCCTCCCACCCTCGCTCTCTGTTGGTCCCCTCCCCTCCCTCCCTCCCTCCCTCCCTCCCTCCCTCCCTCCCTCCCTCCCTCCCTCCCTCCCTCCCTCCCTCCCTCCCTCCCTCCCTCCCTCCCCCTCCCTCGCTCTCTGTTGGTCTCCTCCCTCCCTCGCTCGCTCTCTGTGGTCTCTCTCCCTCCCTCCCTCGCTCGCTCTCTGTTGGTCTCTCTCCCTCCCTCCTCTCTGTTGGTCTCCCCCTCCCTCCCTCCCTCCTTCCCTCCCTCCCTCCTTCCCTCCCTCGCTCTCTGTTGGTCTCCCTCCCCCTCCCTCCCTCCCTCCCTCCCTCCCTCCCTCCCTCCCTCCCTCCTCCCTCCCTCCCTCGCTCTCTGTTGGTCTCCCTCCCTCCCTCCCTCCCTCGCTCTCCATCGGTCTCTCTCTCTATGTCTATCTACACTGAGAGAAAATATAAATGCAACATGCAACAATTTCAAAGATTTTACTGTTACAGTTCATATAAGGAAATCAGTCAATTGAAATAAATTAATTAGGCCCTCATCTATGGATTTTACATGACTGGTAATACAGATATGCATCTTGTTGGTCACAGATACCTTTAAAAAAAAAAACAGGGACATGGATCAGAAAACCAGTCAGTATCTGACAGTTTGTGACAGTTACCACAGTCAAAATTGGCTATATAGTAAAGAATAAATGAAAATAAGGTTAGGTTTAGGATGTAACCCTGAGACGCTTTACCACAGATATATCCTCCAATCACAAAGGTAAATATTGGAACTTTTCTTTCTCCACAGATCGTGTTGGTGTCTGGTTACTAAGCAACCATTTTTTGTTGTTTTTCCAGACAAAACCATTCTGTCAAACTACATTTTCACCTCTAAAATATGGCAATTCCAACCACAAAACATGTTAATGCTCAAAATACAACAACTTTCCTACCTAACAGCTAAATGTTTTTTTTGTTTTTTTACTTTGTTATAAATCGTATTCTACTTTCAAGGCTCCTCCGCATGTTGTCATGGAAAAATATAAATATTATTTCCAGGGTAGCCTAGTGGTTAGAGCGTTGGACTAGCAACCGAAAGTGATGCAAGTTCAAATCCCCGAGGCTGACAATGTACAAATCTGACGCTCTGCCCCTGAACAGGCAGTTAACCCACTGTTCCCAGGCAGTCATTGAAAATTAGAATTTGTTCTTAACTGACTTGCCTAGTTAAATAAAGGTAAAATATTAAAACAATATATAAATAAAATAAAAAACCAATGAGCAACTCCTCCTGGAAATCATATTGAATGCTGAGATTTCTGAAACACAAGAAATTTTCTATGGCAATATGACCCAAGAAGACTGGTTTCCCAGACTGTCTTTTCCTTGCATGTGTTTTGAAAATAGCTTCTTGTAATTGTGAAAGTCAGCGTAACATTGTACTGTGTACACGTTGCTGTTATATTATTACTTTTTGCTATCTTTAATTGAGCTATTTGTCAACATTTAGTTTCTATCTTCTCTAACTTTTTTAAAATTATTTTAATGAAGCACTTCCTACTGCATTAATAAAGTTGATTGAATGTGATTTGATTTGAAGGAGAACCTGGCCATCCTTGAGAAGGTCCGTAAGAACCAGAGGCAGGACCACTTGAACGTAAGTGCTCATTCGGTAAGGCGTCTTTTTCTTTTTTTCAGGGGGGGGGGCATTTCCACTGTTTTTATAGTCTCTTGTCTTGCTCTAAGGCACCCTGGTTCTGATCCGTGTTGTGGTGCCTGTTTCAGGGGGCCGTTTCTGGTTCGGTTCAGGCGTCTGATCGTCTCATGAAGGAACTCAGGGAGATCTACAGATCACAGAGTTACAAGACAGGTGAGAGATGGACAGATCGGAGTTACAAGACAGGTGAGAGATCGACAGGTCGGGGTTACAAGACAGGTGAGAGATCGACAGGTGAGAGATCGACAGGTCAGGGTTACAAGACAGGTGAGAGATGGACAGGTCGGGGTTACAAGACAGGTGAGAGATCGACGGGTCAGGGTTACAAGACAGGTGAGAGATCGACAGGTGAGAGATCGACAGGTCAGGGTTACAAGATAGGTGAGAGATCGACAGGTGAGAGATCGACAAGTGAGAGATCGACAGGTGAGAGATCGACAGGTGAGAGATCGACAGGTGAGAGATCGACAGGTCAGGGTTACAAGACAGGTGAGAGATCGACAGGTGAGAGATCGACAGGTCAGGGTTACAAGACAGGTGAGAGATGGACAGGTCGGGGTTACAAGACAGGTGAGAGATCGACAGGTGAGAGATCGACAGGTCAGGGTTACAAGATAGGTGAGAGATCGACAGGTCAGGGTTACAAGACAGGTGAGAGATCGACAGGTCAGGGTTACAAGACAGGTGAGAGATCGACAGGTGAGAGATCGACAGGTCAGGGTTACAAGATAGGTGAGAGATCGACAGGTGAGAGATCGACAGGTGAGAGATCGACAGGTGAGAGATCGACAGGTCGGGGTTACAAGACAGGTGAGAGATCGACAGGTGAGAGATCGACAGGTCAGGGTTACAAGACAGGTGAGAGATGGACAGGTCGGGGTTACAAGACAGGTGAGAGATCGACAGGTGAGAGATCGACAGGTCAGGGTTACAAGACAGGTGAGAGATCGACAGGTCAGGGTTACAAGACAGGTGAGAGATCGACGGGTCAGGGTTACAAGACAGGTGAGAGATCGACGGGTCAGGGTTACAAGACAGGTGAGAGATCGACAGGTCAGGGTTACAAGACCGGTGAGAGATCGACAGGTGAGAGATCGACAGGTCAGGGTTACAAGATAGGTGAGAGATCGACAGGTGAGAGATCGACAGGTGAGAGATCGACAGGTGAGAGATCGACAGGTGAGAGATCGACAGGTGAGAGATCGACAGGTGAGAGATCGACAGGTGAGAGTTACAAGACAGGTGAGAGATCGACAGGTCGGGGTTACAAGACAGGTGAGAGATCGACAGGTCGGGGTTACAAGACAGGTGAGAGATCGACAGGTCGGGGTTACAAGACAGGTGAGAGATCGACAGGTCGGGGTTACAAGACAGGTGAGAGATCGACAGGTCGGGGTTACAAGACAGGTGAGAGATCGACAGGTCGGGGTTACAAGACAGGTGAGAGATCGACAGGTCGGGGTTACAAGACAGGTGAGAGATCGACAGGTCGGGGTTACAAGACAGGTGAGAGATCGACAGGTCGGGGTTACAAGACAGGTGAGAGATCGACAGGTCGGGGTTACAAGACAGGTGAGAGATCGACAGGTCGGGGTTACAAGACAGCTGAGTTCTGGCCTGACTCAGCACCCCATTGGTCCTAACCCTCCAGTGATTGTAGGTCTGATGATGACAGCACGTTGATTTAACAGTGATGTTCACCTGTATATATCTTGTTATTCATTTCCAGGTATTTATTCGGTGGAGCTCGTCAATGACAGCCTTTATGAATGGCACGTTAAAATAAGAACGTAAGTTTTCAGAGCCGGGTGTAATTTCATAGAGCTGTGGTAGGTTCCCCTGTTCCCGAGCTGTGTCTTAAGTCTGGATAATATAGTGTAATCATTGTGTCGTTATTTTAACAGGGTAGACCCAGATAGTCCATTGCATAGTGACTTGCAGGTTCTGAAGGAAAAGGAAGGGGTAGACTACATTCTGCTCAGTTTCTCATATAAAGTGAGTTTTATTCATTTGATTTTTTTTATTCATTTAAAAAAAAAAATTATGAGGCGGGATAGAGGTTTTGCGATGATAAATGTGTTTTCTTGTTTGACTCTTTCAGGATAACTTTCCTTTTGATCCACCGTTCGTACGGGTCGTCTCTCCTGTGCTGTCCGGAGGGTGAGTGCTGCTCAGTGACGTCTGGATGGTCTTATTGTCCTACGCTTCTGTTTTACCCTAGAGTAGTCTCTGTCCTTTTCATCATGTCCCTGAACGTGATCTAGAGTATTCCGTCTGTCCTTTTCATCATGTCCCTGAACGTGATCTAGAGTAGTCTCTGTCCTTGTCCTCATGTCCCTGAACGTGATCTAGAGTAGTCAGTCTGTCCTTTTCATCATGTCCCTGAACGTGATCTAGAGTAGTCTCTGTCTTTTTCCTCATGTCCCTGAACGTGATCTAGAGTAGTCAGTCTGTCCTTTTCATCATGTCCCTGAACGTGATCTAGAGTGGTCTCTGTCTTTTTCCTCATGTCCCTGAACGTGATCTAGAGTATTCATTCTGTCCTTTTCATCATGTCCCTGAACGTGATCTAGAGTAGTCTCTGTCTTTTTCCTCATGTCCCTGAACGTGATCTAGAGTAGTCCGTCTGTCCTTTTCATCATGTCCCTGAACGTGATCTAGAGTAGTCCGTCTGTCCTTGTTCTCATGTCCCTGAACGTGATCTAGAGTATTCCGTCTGTCCTTTTCATCATGTCCCTGAACGTGATCTAGAGTAGTCCGTCTGTCCTTGTCCTCATGTCCCTGAACGTGATCTAGAGTAGTCCGTCTGTCCTTGTTCTCATGTCCCTGAACGTGATCTAGAGTATTCCGTCTGTCCTTTTCATCATGTCCCTGAATGTGATCTAGAGTGGTCTTTTCATAATACTTTAGCTTCTGCTAAATGACTAAAATTAGATGGGCCAAATTATTTTCTGGTTCGTGAACCAGCCTTGGTACTTCTCTGTCCTCTATTTCAGGTACGTTCTTGGCGGAGGGGCCTTATGTATGGAGCTTCTCACAAAACAGGTCTGGATTTTAATATGACTCATACCTTGTTTATCCCTCAAGATGTTCCTGAAGATGCTGTCTTTTTCTCTTTGCTCAATTGTCTTTAAAACAAAACAAAGAACTGTTTTTTTTTAATCTGTTCTCCTCCTCTCCTTCATTGCCACTGATCCGATGAGGTTTTCAGACCGACCAATTAGTATTTCTTTGTGTTGTTCCAGGGTTGGAGCAGTGCCTATTCCATTGAGTCTGTCATCATGCAGATCAACGCCACCCTTGTCAAAGGAAAAGCCAGGGTTCAGTTCGGAGCCAATAAGGTAAACAACTGTAACTTTTGGTAAACATTTAGATTTTTTTTTTTTTTTGTCACAACGTGAGGTTGTTGAAGATGAATCTAATCCGTATTTTCACTAATTTACTTCTAGAATCAGTACAGTCTGGCCAGGGCACAACAGTCATACAAATCCCTGGTGCAGATTCACGAAAAGAATGGTAAATGATCCTTATTGAACTATCGATCCATATAAACACGAATGAAAAAATAGACGATGATGATACAAATCTGTGGTTGTTATGGCAACCTTGTGTGTTTTTATTTTTTCTATTTTTTTTTTTTTTTTCAGGCTGGTACACACCTCCTAAAGAAGATGGGTAAAGAGTCCACTCCTCATTCTCCCTGGGAACATAATGTCTTTTGGGTAAAAAAACAAACAAAAAAACAACAACAATATATTTTCTTTTCTTTTGGAGCTATTTTCTCCCTTCTGACTTATTTGGGAGTTATATCATCTTTCTTGTGGAAACCAACTGGCAAATTCTTCCGTCTGGCCTGTCGTCAGCTCAGTAGACCAGTATCTCTTCTCTGCCTGGCCCAATAACGGGCTAGACTGTCTACTCCCTGCTGCATCACTCCACAGCCCCCTTCACCTGAGAATGTGTGTTATAACTGAGGGGCTCGGAGGTCCTGTTGCATCACTCCACAGCCCCCTTCACCTGAGGAGAATGTGTGTTATAACTGAGGGGCTCGGAGGTCCTGTTGCATCACTCCACAGTCCCCTTCACCTGAGGAGAATGTGTGTTATAACTGAGGGGCTCGGAGGTCCTGTTGCATCTTTTCACATTTTGTTTTCCCTTATCTCTCTCTCGATGTGGAGAACAGCCTTTTCTCCTTCCATACATGCGCTGGTTTTGACGACGTGGGCTCAACTAACGGATCATCGTGATTAGTTCCTCCTCGGTGAGAGAACCTACCTACTGTACAGCAGACAGGTCTGACTAGAGCTGGTTTGTTCGTATCCACCACCACCTGTTTTTAGTGTGAAGCTGTACGCTCTTACAGCCAGCCACAGCATTGGCAGTGGGATTTGAACTGAAACCTCTCTGTGGTGACAGTTGGATTTGAACTGAAACCTCTCTTTGGTGACAGTTGGATTTGAACTGACACCTCTCTGTGTTCACAGTTGGATTTAAACTGAAACCTCTCTGTGGTGACAGTTGGATTTAAACTGAAACCTCTCTGTGGTGACAGTTGGATTTGAACTGAAACCTCTCTATGGTGACAGTTGGATTTGAACTGACACCTCTCTATGGTGACAGTTGGATTTGAACTGAAACCTCTCTGTGCTGACAGTTGGATTTTAAAGCGAATATGAAGGAAGATGGAGGATCACTTAAGATGTTTCAGTGATGTCATCTTTAGTGACGCTGCTCCTTTTTCTCCCCTGACTTTGTGTAATATTTACTGGTACCAAATTACAGACGTTGTTTAAAAGAAATAGTATATGCTTAAATGTATTGTTATTCTGCTTGCTGGCTTTTTTTTGTTGCTTTTTTAAATTTTATTTTTTATGTCCCAGCAGTAACATCATGTGCCAGATTGGTGACAAAATGGTGTGTGACTAGGATGCAGGAAGTGGTCTCCCAAAGGACACCCTAGTATCTCGATAGTGCACTTATTTTGACCTTTGACCTATGGGAATGAAAAAGCAGGATATGGAAAACATTCTTAGGAAAGCAAAGTAACTCTGGATCATTTTTTTTTCTTCTGATAAATGTGTCGGTCAAAAAAAATACTGCACGATGTCGTAAACGAGTTGCCATTTTGGGATGAAATCTATCACTGCGTACCATCTCCCTGCTGTCCTGTAGGATGCGGTTGTTGATCCTCAGTGACAACATCACACCAGAACATATATTTTTTTTTAGAATGGTTAAGTGAGCTCGCTCCACTAAGCCGTCTGTCATGTTTTCTATTTAAGGGGATCGCGTAGGGGATGGCCTGGTTCCAGATCTCATGGGGTTTGGTCTGTACCCAGAAGTTCATACCGTTCCTCTCCCATACCGGGGTATGCGGTATTACCGAATGTGCACAGAAGTTGTTGGCTCTATTTTTTTTTTATGCACAAAACAATTTAGGTAACGGGGGCTCTTGATCCAGGAAGGGATTGAACGTCTCTGCTGTAACCAAGCAGCTTGATCTTGACGTCTAAACACTGTGCTAGCAAGTCAACAAGCATAGCTGGAGCCCTGAGCCGGATATCATTTATTCAACACATCTTAGATTTCTTATAGCTATACTCAATTTAAAAGTTTATAGGCAGTGGCGTAGCACTCACTCCCATAACAACCCCCCCCCCCCCCCCCCAAAAAAAAACTAAATTCTAAATCCCACCATTCATATTACCCCGGTATAGCCTCTTGTCCTCAAATGACCATAGGACAAGACGGCACAAGTGGACCTGGGACCAACCAGGCTGGAGCATAGCATGCAAGGCTACCACGGCACAACACAGTTATCATAGCTACATTACCAGCTAGTTACCATAGTCGGTTACATCACCTGTTAGTTACCATAGTTGCATTACCTGTTAGTTACCATAGGCAGCTTCATCTCCAGTTAGTTACCATAGTTGCATTACCATCTAGTTATCATAACTAAATCACCAGTTAGTTAACTTAGTCGGCTTTAACTGGAGACTGGTGCATTGTGAGTCTTGCATAAGTTGTATGTTTTCAATAGATCATATTTTGTGTTATTGAAGGACAGAGTTTTCATTGAGCAATTATACTAGTATACCAGTAGTGAGTTTTATTGGGTGATATATTCTATAGCTACCTAAATTGAAACACTGTTAGCTATACTGAACAAAAATATAAATGCAACACTTTAAATGATTTTATTATATAAGGATATATGGAAATCAGTCGATTGAAATACATTAATTAGTCCCTAATCTATGGATTTCAATTGACTTGGCAGGGGCACAGCCATAGAAAGGGCCTGGGAGGGCATAGGCCCACCCACTTGGGAACCAGGCCCACCCCCAGCCAATCAGAATGAGTTTTTCCCCCAGGGAGTGTTTTATTACAGACAGAAATACTCCTCAGTTCCATCAGCTGTCTGGTGGCTGGTCTCAGACGATCCCGCAGGTGAAGAAGTCAGATGCAGAGGGGGGCTAGCGTGGTCACACATGGTCTGCGGTTGTGAGGCCGGTTGGACGTACTGCCAAATTCTCTAAAACGAAGTTGGAGGCGGCTTGCCAAAAGCTCAGGTGGACAATCCTTGCTGTCGCCATGCCAATTGCACACTCCCTCTACTTGAGATATCTGTGGCATAGTGTTGTGAAAAAACTGCACATTTTAGTGGCCTTTTATTGTCCCTCGTACAAGGTGCACCTGTGTAACGATCATGCCATGTAATTAACTTCTTGATATGCCACACCTGTCAGGTGGATGAATTATTTTGTCAAAGGAGAAATGCTCACTAAGAGAGATGTAATCAAATCTGTGAACAAAATATGAGAGAAATAAGCTTTTTGCGCATATGGAAAATTCCGTGGATCTTTAATTTCAGCTCATGAAACATGGGACCAACACTTTACAAGTTGCGTTTTATGTTTTTGTTCAGCGTATTTGGAGGGGAGCTCTCCTGACCTGGTAAAATAATAACATCTTAAGATGCGTCCTAAATTGGACCCTAACGCTCCTCATATGGCTCCGGTCTAAAGTAGTGCACTATATAGGGAATAGGGTTCTATAGGGCCCTGGTCTAAAGTAGTGCACTATATAGGGAATAGGGTTCTATAGGGCTCTGGTCTAAAGTAGTGCACTATATAGGGAATAGGGTTCTATAGGGCTCTGGTCTAAAGTAGTGTACTATATAGGGAATAGGGTTCTATAGGGCTCTGGTCTAAAGTAGTGTACTATATAGGTAATAGGGTTCTATAGGGCTCTGGTCTAAAGTAGTGCACTATATAGGTAATAGGGTTCTATAGGGCTCTGGTCTAAAGTAGTGCACTATATAGGGAATAGGGTTCTATAGGGCTCCGGTCTAAATTAGTGCACTATATAGGGAATAGGGTTCTATAGGGCTCTGGTCTAATGTAGTGCACTATATAGGTAATAGGGTTCTATAGGGCTCTGGTCTAATGTAGTGCACTATATAGGGAATAGGGTTCTGTAGGGCTCTGGTCTAAAGTAGTACACTATATAGGGAATAGGGTTCTATAGGGCTCTGGTCTAAAGTAGTGCACTATATAGGGTTCTATAGGGCCCTGGTCTAATGTAGTGCACTATATAGGGAATAGGGCTCTGGTCTAAAGCAGTGCACTATATAGGGAATAGGGTTCTATAGGGCTCCGGTCTAAATTAGTGCACTATATAGGGAATAGGGTTCTATAGGGCTCTGGTCTAATGTAGTGCACTATATAGGTAATAGGGTTCTATAGGGCTCTGGTCTAATGTAGTGCACTATATAGGGAATAGGGTTCTGTAGGGCTCTGGTCTAAAGTAGTACACTATATAGGGAATAGGGTTCTATAGGGCTCTGGTCTAAAGTAGTGCACTATATAGGGAATAGGGTTCTATAGGGCCCTGGTCTAATGTAGTGCACTATATAGGGAATAGGGCTCTGGTCTAAAGCAGTGCACTATATAGGGAATAGGGTTCTATAGGGCTCTGGTCTAATGTAGTGCACTATATAGGGAATAGGGTTCTATAGGGCCCTGGTCTAATGTAGTGCACTATATAGGTAATAGGGTTCTATAGGGCCCTGGTCTAAAGTAGTGCACTATATAGGGAATAGGTTTCTATAGAGCTCTGGTCTAATGTAGTGCACTATATAGGGAATAGGGTTCTGTAGGGCCCTGGTCTAATGTAGTGCACTATATAGGGAATAGGGCTCTGGTCTAAAGCAGTTCACTATATAGGGAATAGGGTTCTATAGGGCTCTGGTCTAAAGTAGTGCACTATATAGGGAATAGGGTTCTATAGGGCCCTGGTCTAATGTAGTGCACTATATAGGGAATAGGGCTCTGGTCTAAAGCAGTTCACTATATAGGGAATAGGGTTCTATAGGGCTCTGGTCTAAAGTAGTGCACTATATAGGGAATAGGGTTCTATAGGGCTCTGGTCTAATGTAGTGCACTATATAGGTAATAGGGTTCTATAGGGCCCTGGTCTAATGTAGTGCACTATATAGGGAATAGGGTTCTATAGGGCTCTGGTCTAAAGTAGTGCACTATATAGGGAATAGGGTTCCATAGGGTTCTGGTCTAAAGTAGTGCACTATATAAGGAATAGGGTTCTATTTGGGATGCTACCCTAGAATACCAGACCTGGTTGACCGTTTGTCTATACATACTGAATAGTGTTTCTGCGTTTTTCCACCTTGTTAAACCAAGAATATGTTTTGGCTAAAGATCTATTTTTGAGGTGTACTAATAAGGATTACGGCATTATGAAAGTATAAATTGCTCTCATGAACTGAAATGTGGAAGTTTTGTAACGATGATATTTACCCTGTTTTGTTTAGTGTTTTCAACATGCAATGTGATACAACTTCAGTGCTACTATAATATGTCTCTCCCAATTGGCACCCTAGTCCCTATATAGTTCACTACTTTTGTCCAAGGCTCCATAGTCCACTATATAGGGAATAGGGTGCCATCTAAAACACTGCTCGGGTCTTATCTGCATGTCTACCTCCATGCTTTTGGCTTGTATCAGAAACGTGGGTATCTGCTGGTCTGTGTTGTCTTTAGTCCCTAATACATATATCTAGGCTACTATGGGTTTTTATTTCTGAGTGTGAGAGGAGGTCTTTAAATATATCTCGTCTGTAATGGGTAAGTATATTTGTTGCACAAAATGGCAAGGATGTGCTTCAGAAGTCAATACACCTGAACTAACAAATCAAGTTTTTCGGATCTCACCTTTTTCTGAATCGGAGGAAAATCTGTCTTTCGAGAGGTAACTATTATGTCCCTTTTTTTTCAATCGTTCAATTCATACCAGTCTGAATCATACAGGCTCCCACTTATGGAGAAAGGTGGAGAATGGCGACGGGCTGTTTGAATTTCTAGGGGTCGAGAGGGAAGAAAGTGGATGGTCGTTTAGTAGTACATCTACTTGGCTCCGTATGACCCAAGATTTATGTCCCAAATGGTACCCTTTTTTCATTCCCTAAATAGTGCTTTACTTTTGACCAGGACCCATAGGGCTGTGTGCTAAAGTAGTGCCACTACATAGGGAATCCGGTAGCCAAAGCATTGGTCCGTTACTTCTGCACAGAATTTATGTCTTGTGATTCCCTTTTTTTTTTTTTTTTGAGTAACTTAGTTCAGCTCAGTAGAACTTTTCTTCTCTCACGTTTAGGTAGCTGCTTCCCACTTGATACCCAGGCTCTGTCTAGAAAACAAGCCCCCCCCCTCACCTACCCCCAGACGCCGGTGGGATCTGAGGCTGTATGTATCAAGTGTCTCAGAGTGGGAGTCTTGATCTAGGAGGATTTCTCTTCACAGATAATTATGAAAATGACGACACGGACAAGGAGGATCCTAGATCAGATCCCCATACTCTTGAGACGCTTGATACTGACGGACTTAAGCCATATGGTTTAAGCCATAAGCCATAGGTTTAAGCCATATGCTCTGATAGGGGCTAGGTGAATATATTGCCACATTTATTACACGTGTCCAACCTTCTCAGATCTCCACAAGTGTCTGTGGGAGGGGGTCGGTAGAGTGGCTAGGGGTTGATTCTGGACAGGACCCAAAATCTCTGGACGGAGGCGGAGGGCGGGGTATAGGTGCTCATTCACTTTGGGCAGAGTCAGTTCAGTCATTCATTCTGTAATTTTAAATAGGTTTGCACGTTCCTCTGTACTTGGACAGTGTTTTTGATAAAATGTTAATCTGTCTTCTCTATCTAGACTAATTTGTAAAATCATTTTCTGGACGTCAACAAATGGTTGGGACAGATTGTCAAGTTTTGCACCTGTTGGTTGGCATGCTTTGTTTTGTTGTTTTCAAGGGACATTTTGACCATGTACAGTAATTTGTAAACTTGCATCAAGTTTATGAATAAAGAATTTTAAGATTATTTGTCGGTGATTTATTACTTGATTTGTTACTTGGCAACCGAAAAGCTTCAGTCAGGGTTGGAGATTGGGGCTTGATGTCATCATGACCAAAAATAATTTTGGGGTTGATTATAGTATTCCTTCCCAGCCACCAGGGGGCACTGTAACGTTTTACAGCTTGTGCTCGAGCAGCTGCTCACAATAATACAGTTTTGTACTTTGTAAATGAGGGCTATAGATTAACACACAAATGCCATTTGGGATAGATGCAAATGTTTCCCAATCTTCTCTGATAGGGTGAAAACTAAATTGTTCACCCGCTTTGGTCCCCAGGACCCAGAAACACAGAGATGGATTTAACATCCCAACACAACAATGAGTGCTGGGCAAAAGCAACGACAATGAGTACATCTATTGAAAGTAAATGGTTAAAAACTAAAAGGAACAAGGGATAGCTTGCTAGTTGTCAATTCATTGGCTCTGAGTGGCTGTAGCACTCAGACCTCTGGGACTGCCAGTCTTCTATCATACCAGCTCATTGTCGTGCCAAACTGATCTTAGAATATGCAAGAGCACAAATTGATCTGCGACCAGGCCAATTGTGGGAGAATCTCGCTGGAGTAAAGGCTATTTTTCTTTACTAGGCAGTATACTACTGTGTATGTGTGTGTGTATGTATGTATGTATGTATGTATGTATGTATGTATGTGTGTATGTGTGTATGTGTGTGTGTGTAGTACTAGCAAGTATAATCCAAATATGACCCTAAAAGGGACTTCCTGTATGATGCATACTAACTCTGTACGAAAGTAGGAGCAGATCATTTGCTTTGGTTGCAAAAGTAAAAAAAAAAATAATAATAAATTGTATCGTAATAAATGCTGTGTTTTGTCATTTATGCTACTAGATTGAACACCATATGATCCATTGGTCGGTTGTGTGACGCCTCATTGTTAGGTTTCTGCCATGTTCCTTCTCATTCTAGCCTCATTATCAATGGCCAAGTAATGACAATGTCTATTTTATTTAGTATGTAGCTAGTATAATTTGAGGTTTGCATTTAAAAAAAAAAAAAAAAAAATGTTTTGTTTAATTTGTAAGTGATAATGTCAACCAAAACCTATTACTCTGCAGGGTTAAGAATGCCCGATTTCTCACATTCCGAAGTGACCCAGAACTGTCAGGTTAGTGAATATTTAAACCACCCATCTATATAACCCATCTATAAGTGTCTCTGAACACATCAGGTTAGTGAATATTTAAACCACCCATCTATAAGTGTCTCTGAACACATCAGGTTAGTGAATATTTAAACCACCCATATATATAACCCATCTATAAGTGTCTCTGAACACATCAGGTTAGTGAATATGAACCACCCATCTATATAACCCATCTATAAGTGTCTCTGAACACATCAGGTTAGTGAATATAAACCACCCATCTATATAACCCATCTATAAGTGTCTCTGAACGCATCAGGTTAGTGACTATAAACCACCCATCTATATAACCCATCTATAAGTGTCTCTGAACACATCAGGTTAGTGACTATAAACCACCCATCTATATAACCCATCTATAAGTGTCTCTGAACACATCAGGTTCCTGGGGCCTGTGATTCAGAATCCGTTACCTTTTTATTGTTGGTACTTAACTTTTTTCATTTTCGCTTTTAACTCTTTAAGTCTAGCCTTATTCTTCAGAATAACTGTTTCAGTCAATTCTGATTTGTTGATTTCGATGGTCCATTGAACCTTTACAACACTTGTGTGAGGATCGTCTATGTCGTCGTTATGATTACCGGACTGTCTGCCTCTGCTTTTGTATCCTGATGTAATTTCTTCTATTTTACATTTTTTTGTTGATGTTTCATTTAACATGTTGTAGTTGATCTAGCCTGGTCCCAGATCTGTTAGCTTCTTTTGTCATTTACGATAGGAATTGGCAGGACAGCAGAAGCAGTTCTGAAACCAGGCTAGAATTGATCCAACTTGAATATTGTCCGATGGGAAATGCAGTGTCTGGTTGAATATTATCTTCCCAGCAGGGTTGGAGTCAATTCCATTTAAAGTTCAGTCAATTAAGGAAGTTCACTGAAATTCCAATTCTCCACAATGTTTTTCGATGAGGAAAATTTGGAATTCATTTTCTGAATTTACTGGAATTGATTTGACCCCAACCAGTTTGGATTTAAGTTTAAGTGAGAGGTCTAATGCCCTGCTTCTCGGGGGGGGGGGGTGAGTTTGTAAAGATGACGCTGTGAGTCGAGAAACGGGTGCAGGTGAAATGTTTAATAAAACAACGAACTTGAAACAAGACGGCGTAACAGTGGACGAGAGCATGAAGACAGGAAACAATACCGACTGAGGAATAAACATAAGGGACATATAGAGGGGAGGTAATGATGAAGGTAATGGAGTCCAGGTGTGAATCATGATGATCTGCAGGTGAGAGTAAGGAAGGATGCCAAGTGTGTGTAATGATGAATCCCAGGACCGGCGACGTCATGCGCCAGAGGGGAGGTGTGACAGTAGGCACACCCGTCCCCCCTCATGGATGCACGGCTCCTGCTGCAGGACGACGCCGACCAGGGAGGTGACCCTGAGGACAAGGAGCGGGTCGGTCCGGGCGGCGAAGGTGGAAATCACAGATGATGTTGGAATCCAGAATGTCCTGGAATCCAGGTGGCGCAGTGGTTAAGGGCGCTGTACTGCAGCGCCAGCTGTGCCATCAGAGACTCTGAGGTTCGCGCCCAGGCTCTATCGTAACCGGCCGCGACCGGGAGGTCCGTGGGGCGATGCATAATTGACCTAGCGTCGTCCGGGTTAGGGGGGGCTTGGCCGCTAGGGATGTCCTTGTCTCATCGTGCACCAGCGACTCCTGTGGCGGGCCAGGCGCAGTGCGCGCTAACCAAGGTTGCCAGGTGCACGGTGTTTCCTCCGACACATTGGTGCGGCTGGCTTCCAGGTTGGATGCGCGCTGTGTTAAGAGTGCGGCTTGGTTGGGTTGTGTATCGGAGGATGCATGACTTTCAACCTTTGTCTCTCCCGAGCCCGTACGGGAGTTGTAGCGATGAGACAAGATAGTAGCTACTAAAAACAATTGGATACCACAAAATTGGGGAGAAAAAGGGGTAAAATTCAACGGCCCCACTTGAACGGCCCCACAAACCGGGGGCTCAGATTCTTGCAGGACAGGCGGAGTGGGAGGTTGCTGGAAGAGAGCCAGACTCAATCCCCCGGGTGGAATACTGCGTGGCGGTCTGCCTGTTCCTTTTGACGATGGGCGGTCTCTCATGAGCGTCGCTCCACACTTCTTCTGCGTGCCGGAACCACTCATCAACTGCAGGCTGAAAACCCAGAGCAGGGTGTTAATGCAGGAGAAGAGTGACGCAGCAAGTTCTGGGCGGACTCGGCCCATGGTAGGAATCGTGCCCAGTCACTCTGCAAGTCCTGACAGTGACTCCTCAGGAACCTCCCCAGCTCCTGGTTCATCCTCTCCACCTGCCCGTTGGACTGAGGCTGGTACCTGGAAGTGAGGCTGAGCTTCTCCATTAAGTCCCTCCATAGTCATGTGAATTGGGGGTCACGGTCGGGGGGTGTATGTCGATCAGTCTCACGTCGCTGTGGAGGAATTTTTGGTCCATTCTTCCATGCAGAACTGTTGTAACTCAGCAACATTTGTGGGTTTTCAAGTCCTGCCACAACTTGGGATCAAATCAAAATCCGGTGTAGACCTTACCATGAAATGCTTACTTATAATCCCTTAACAATGCAGTTTTAAGAAAATAGAGTTAAGAAAATATATACTAAATTAACTAAAGTAAAAATAATAACAAGGTTATATACAGAGGGTACCGGTACGGGGATACAGGTTAGTCGAGGTAATTTGTGTATGTCGGTAGTGGATGGAGTCTCTTGGTAGATAGTGTGGTTTACAGCAATACCTCAAGACTTCTTTAATATTAGACATCGCTCACCAGCTTTTATTGACAAATAGACACATACCCCCAGCCCTCGTCTCACCAGACGTAGCTGTTCTGTCCTGCCGATGCACGGAAAACCAAGCCAGCTCTATATTATCCGTGTCTCGGTGAAACATAAGATCCTACATTTTTCAATGTCCTGTTGGTAGGATAATCTCGAACGGAGATCATGCAGTTTATTTTTCCAGTGATTGCACGTTGCCTAATAGAAGGGGTGGTAGAGGCGGGTTACCCACTTGCCGACAAATTTTCACAAGGCACCCCGATCTACGGCCCCCCCCTATATTTCCGTATTTTCTTCACGCGAATGACGGGGATTTGGGCCGTGTCACAGAAGCAGTATATCCTTTGCATCGGACTCATTAAAGAAATGTCCAGTTCGAGGCGAGTAATCTCTGTTCTGATGTCCAGAAGCTCTTTTCCGTCATAAGAGACGGTAGCAGCAACATTATGTACAAAATAAGTTACAAACAATGTGTAAAAACAAACAAAATAGCACAGTTGGTTAGGAGCCCGTAAAACGGCAGCCATTCCCTTCGGCGCCGTTATTACGGGGGTCTGGACATTGACTAGGCCATTCCATTCGGCGCCGTTATTACGGTGGTCTGGACATTGACTAGGCCATTCCATTCGGCGCCGTTATTACGGGGGTCTGGACATTGACTAGGCCATTCCATTCGGCGCCGTTATTACGGGGGTCTGGACATTGACTAGGCCATTCCATTCGGCGCCGTTATTACGGGGTCTGGACATCGACTAGGCCATTCCATTCGGCGCCGTTATTACGGGGGTCTGGACATCGACTAGGCCATTCCATTCGGCGCCGTTATTACGGGGTCTGGACATTGACTAGGCCATTCCATTCGGCCGTTATTACGGGGTTCTGGACATCGACTAGGCCATTCCATTCGGCGCCGTTATTACGGGGTCTGGACATTGACTAGGCCATTCCATTCGGCGCCGTTATTACGGGGTCTGGACATTGACTAGGCCATTCCATTCGGCGCCGTTATTACGGGGTCTGGACATCGACTAGGCCATTCCATTCGGCGCCGTTATTACGGGGTCTGGACATTGACTAGGCCATTCCATTCGGCGCCGTTATTACGGGGTTCTGGACATCGACTAGGCCATTCCATTCGGCGCCGTTATTACGGGGGTCTGGACATTGACTAGGCCATTCCATTCGGCGCCGTTATTACGGGGGTCTGGACATTGACTAGGCCATTCCATTCGGCGCCGTTATTACGGGGGTCTGGACATTGACTAGGCCATTCCATTCGGCGCCGTTATTACGGGGGTCTGGACATTGACTAGGCCATTCCATTCGGCGCCATTATTACGGGGGTCTGGACATTGACTAGGCCATTCCATTCGGCGCCGTTATTACAGGGGTCTGGACATTGACTAGGCCATTCCATTCGGCGCCATTATTACGGGGGTCTGGACATTGACTAGGCCATTCCAAAACTTCAATTTTGTTGCTTTTTAACCATTTTCATGTAGACTTCAGAGATCTCATCCATCAATTTATCCTCTGTGGGTGAGTTCTGAGAATGAGACACACACAGTAAAATGATTCATAGCTAATCAGAGAAAGAGAGAGAGAATTTGAGAGTTTACGTGCTATGCTATTGTTTTAAAGGCGCCACTCACTATTAACAATGCCCCTCTTTTCACTATTAAATAATGGTCAACTATTCTGACTTTTTATTTGGATCGCCTTCACAATCCTTTGTCTTACACTATTTGCAATGAAGTATACAGTAATGCAAAGTGTGTGTGCACTGCATTCTGTACCCTCTCTAAGGCGTCATTGAGACCGTCACATGGTAATACAAGGCACAGCACAGTCATGGTCACGTGTCATAATCATTTTTCCCGGGCACTCACCTTTCCTCTACTACTCTTGTGTTTCAACCAAGTTCAACTATGTGTTTAACATGGTGCGTGCAATGCCCCTTGGCTATGTTATCTAACAGATTAAGATTATTTTATTGGTCAATTGCAACACAAGGTCAACCCAAATGTTACTACTTTCGCTTTTAAGCCAAGACGCGCAACAGATTTTTTTTTTCTCATCGGATCCTGGATTCAAACGGGCAAGTTTCCAGTTGCTGGTTTGCCTCTCTAACCGCTTGGCTATCTGCCACCTTACAATTGCTACCAATGGCGAAGAGACGTTTCTTAATGTATGGAACTGATATGCATATATGCATGTTTGTTGCAAATTGTGAGACTGAACATTTTCACTTGTGCGTATGAGTCACACAAAAAAAAAACGGTTGCAGAACTCGTTTGAACTTTGAACATGGTTTGTGTTCCAAATGGCACCCTTTCCCCTATGTAGTGTACAGCTTTTAACCAGAGCCTTGGTCAGAAGTAGTGCGCTATATAGGGAAAAGGGTACAATTTGGGACACAACCATTTCTAAAGTTCAAACAAGTTCTGGAATGCATTGTTACACACACCTAATGTATTATTATTTTTTTGTGTAAGACGATGGTTAAAAACAGTCCACTTTGTAGGGAATATGGTGTGATTTGCCACTGGTCACACAGAGATTGTGTAACCTCCAGACTCCCCAAGTAGTTTTGCGTTTAACAAGGCACTGTTGTAGTAGTGAGGAGGAACCTAACTTACCTTTATGTCACATGTCTGATACCAACAATCAGAGGACACAACCCTACAGGACTGCCTTTCAGTGAGATGTGAATGAATGTAACGTAGTTGTCTGGGCAGTTGGACAAACTAACACTGATTTGGATTTTAAAACTGCTTGTGGACTTGGCTGGTTTTGGTAGGTAATCTATCAGTGAGAACACTGTACATTTATAAAGGCTTTATTTTTTTTAGGTTAACAATGGTTATTTAAACATTTAGTTTAATTCATTCAGATAGTTTTTTGATAGTTAGTGGTTAGTTAGTAAGTTACAGGGCCTTCAGAAAGTATTCATACCCCTTGACTTATTCCACAGTGTGTTACAGCCTGAACATGTTTTTTGAAATGTTTGCACATTTATTGAAAATTAAATGCAGAAATATCTAATTTACATAAGTATTCACACCCCTGAGTCAGTACTTTGTAGAAGCACCTTTTGCAGCGATTACAGCTGTGAGTCTTTCTGGGTACATCTCTAAGAGCTTTCCATGCCTGGACGGTGCAAAATTTGCCCATTATCTATTTTCTAAATTCTTCAAGCTCTGTCAACTTTCTTGTTGATCATTGCCAGATTACCATTTTCAGGTCTTACCATAGATTTTCAAGCAGATTTAAGTCAAAACTGTATCTCGGCCACCCAGGAACATTCATTGGTTTCTTGGTAAGCAATGCAGTGTAGATTTGGTCTAGTGTTTTGGGTTATTGTCCTGCTGAAAGGGGAATTTGTCTCTCAATGTTTGTTGGAAAACTGACTGAACCAGGTTTTCCTTTAGGATTCTGCCTGTGCTTAGTTCTTTTCCGTTTCTTTTTATCCTTAAAAACTCCCTAGTCCTTGCCGATGACAAGCATACCCATAACATGATGCAGCCACCACCATGCTTGAAAATATGAAGAGTGGAACTCAGTGATAGGTTGTGTTGGATTTGCCCCAAACATAACGCTTTGTATTCAGGACATAAAGTGAATTTCTTTGCCACATTTCTTGCGGTTTTACTTTAGTGTCTTGTTGCAAACAGGATGCATGTTTTAGAAGGTGTTTATTATATACAGGCTTCCTTCTTTTCATTCTGTCATTTAGGTTGTATTGTGGAGTAACTACAATGTTGTTGATCTATCCTCAGTTTCCATCCTCAGTTTTCTATCCTATCACAGCCATTAAACTATAACTGTTTTATGGTCACCATTGGCCTCATGATGAAATCCCTGAGTGGTTTCCTTCCTCTTCGGCAACTGAGTTAGGAAGGACGGCTGTATCTTTGTCGTGACTGGGTGTATTGATACACCATCCAAAGTGTAATTAATAACTTCACCATGCTCAACGTGATATTCAATGTCAGCTTCTAAAAAAAAATAGTTTAAGTTATATTTTTTTATAACCCACCTACCAATGGGGTCCCTTCTTTATGAGACATTGGAAAACCTCCCTGGTCTTGGTTGTTGAATCTGTGTTTGAAATTCACTGTCCGACTACAGATAATTGTGTGTGTGTGGTACAGAGATGAGGTGGCTATTCATAAATCATGTTAAACACTATTATTGCACACAGAGTGAGTCCAATTTATTATGTGACTTGTTTAAGTACTTATTATGTGTGTGTGGGAGGGGGGGCATTCTGTTTGCATCATAAAGGCAATTCATTATGGAAAGCAAATTAGATAAATGATATGTGATCTGTGTAACCTGGAGAAATCTAGTCTCTTTGTACTAAGATACCACTCCTTCTTGCCAAACAATGACAAGGGGCACAAGAAGTGGAACGTTTTCACAAAACCGGTTCTGGATTTCTAAGGATGTAGTAAGCAACATGAGTTTATCCATGGATGCTACTTCTTAGCCTGGTTCCAGGTCTGTTTGTGCTGCCTTGCCAACTCCTACACTTAGAAAAAGGGTTCCAATAGGGTTCTTCGGGTGCCCTCATAGGAGAACCCTTTTTGGACCCTCTGTGGAAAGGGTTCTACATGGAACCCAAAGTTTTTTTTTTACCTGGAACCTAAAGTGGTTCTTCAAAGGGTTCTTCTTTGGGAACAGCCAAAGAACCCTATTAGGTTCTAGATATCACCTTTTTTTTCTAAGACTGTATGGTGATTGTCACACCAAACAAACAGACTTGTCAAGACTGTACAAATAGATCTGGGACTAGAAGGCTTTTCATTATTTTATTTTATTTATTTTTTATGTAACTAGGCAAGTCAGTTAAGAAAACATTCTTATTTACAATGACGGCCTCCTGTGGGGATGGAGGCTGGGATTAATAATATAGGACATAACACAACAGGAGAGACACCACAACACCACATAAAGAGAGACACCACAACACCACATAAAGAGAGACACCACAACACCACATAAAGAGAGACCTAAGACAACAACACAGCATGGCAGCAACACATGACAACACACCATGGCAGCAACACATGACAACAAACCATGGCAGCAACACACCATGGTAGTAACACATGACAACACACCATGGCAGCAACACATGACAACATAGCATGGTAACAACACAGCTAGCTGCTCCTCCCATCCACAACCCATTCTATGCTTCATAATGTGATCTGCAGCAGTCAGAATATTCCGATTGAACAATGAGGTTGCATAACCATAAACCCTCTCCCAGATTATACCTGGGTTCAACCACCATTTGAAATCTTTTAAATAATTTAAGAGTTTGCTTTTGGAGTGCCTGTGTAACGGATGTGAAATGGCTAGCTAGTTAGCGGTGGTGCTGAGGTAACGGATGTGAAATGGCTAGCTAGTGAGCGGTGGTGCTGAGGTAACGGATGTGAAATGGCTAGCTAGTGAGCGGTGGTGCTGAGGTAACGGATGTGAAATGGCTAGCTAGTTAGTAGTGGTGCTGAGGTAACGGATGTGAAATGGCTAGCTAGTTAGCGGTGGTGCTGAGGTAACGGATGTGAAATGGCTAGCTAGTTAGCGGTGCTAAATAGCGTTTCAATCGGTGACGTCACGTGCTCTGAGACCTTGAAGTAGTGGTTCCCCTTGCTCTGCAAGGGCCGCGGCTTTTGTCGAGCGATGGGTAACGATGCTTCATGGGTGACTGTTGTTGATGTGTGCAGAGGGTCCCTGGTTCGAGCCCGGGTAGGGGCGAGGGGACGGACTAAAGTTCTATTGTTACACCTGGAATGCCAAGTTTGTGCTTTTTGTACTTTTCTACTGGTCCCATTGTCACAGCAAAACTATTTGAATATGATATCAAATCGTTTTTGAACCCACATCTGATTCAGATGTATCAGATATGATCTTGTGCAACTGAGTCCATCTGAGTATGACCCTATTGGATTGGTATGACAGTATACATTAGCTAGGTTACCTAGTAGATTCGTTGAATACCAACCCATTTCGCAACTTTATAAAAATGGCCAAAGAGACGATTCAATTCTCTGATTCCTATACAATTGTCAGATGTTACAGAATGTGCTGAAAACTATAGCTGACAGCAAGTTAATTATTGTGATTGATTGTTTGACATCTACTTCCTTGTATCTAATTAAGGTTTCACTATGGACGGAAGGATGTATCAACCAACCCTTATCTCATTGGTCGTATTGCTCTTCACCCTGTCCAATATTGTCTATGGGGGTAAAATATTAATCTACCCAATGGATGGAAGCCACTGGGTCAACATGAGAGTCATCATCGAAGAGTTGCATTCCAAAGGCCATGACATCACAGTGGTGCGAGCGTCAAACAGCTGGTACATCAAGGAGAATTCCCCCCACTACACCACCATTACCATCCCCAACACTGGTGGCTTCGATGAAAACTTCTTTGGTGAATTTATATTAAGTAAACATCTGAAGATTCAAAGGGAGCAGGGGAAAAGTTTTTGGACCGAACTCAAGCTTCAGTCATCAATGAAGGAGACTTTTTTCGAGTTCCACAAGAACATGGCTGAAATGATCACTCGTGTCCTTGAAGACAGAAAGTTGATCCAGTCTCTCCAGGATGCTAAGTTTGATTTGGTTCTGACAGATCCTGGGATTGGTGGAGGGACGATCTTAGCCCGCGTCCTCCACCTTCCTCTGGTTTACAATGTCAGATGGACCATTCAAGGTGAAGCTCATTTGGTCATCGCCCCGTCGCCTCTCTCTTACGTCCCATACACAGCCACAGAGTTGACCGACAAGATGACCTTCCTCCAGAGAGTCACCAACGTCTTGGCTTACATACTCGGGACTTACACATTGACATCTATCACAGAATCCAACTACAAACCGATAGTCCAGCGTTTCTTTGGCCCTGACGTCGATTACAACGCATTCTTCCAGGAAGCAGATATCTGGCTCATGAGAAGCGATTTTGTCTTTGAATTTCCAAAACCCACCATGCCGAATATAGTCTACATTGGTGGGTTCCAGTGTAAGCCCTCCGAGCCTCTTCCACAGGACCTGGAGGAGTTTGTTCAGAGTTCCAGCGAGCATGGGGTTGTCATGATGACTCTGGGGACTTTGGTGGCAGAGCTTCCTGAAGATATCGCAGATGAAATCGCTGCCGCCTTCGCTCAGCTGCCTCAGAAGGTCATCTGGAGGTATGGATGGATGGATAGATCCTTTAAATAATTAATTGGACAAATTATGAGTAAAAATGGAGCCAGTTTTCCAAAAACAATAAGCTTTTAGTCCAGGACTTTATCTGGGCCAAAAGACTTAGAAACAGAAGTGTCAGATTTTCATGTATATCCACTGTGGTTCTCTTGTGGTTCTCAGGTATACTGGACAGAGACCCTCTACCCTGGGTAACAACACCCTACTGGTGGACTGGCTTCCCCAGAACGACCTCCTCGGACACCCCAAGACCCGGGCCTTTGTAGCCCATGGAGGAACCAACGGTGTCCAGGAGGCCATTTACCACGGTGTCCCGGTGGTCGGCCTCCCTCTCGCCTTCGACCAGTCCGACAACCTCTCCAAGTTGAAGGAGAGGGGGGCAGCTAACACGGTGGATATCGTCACAATGGACAGAAATGTGTTCCTAGAGGCTTTGAAGGCTGTGCTGCATGAACCGTCCTACAGGGAGAACATGCAGAGGTTGTCCAGACTGCACAGAGACCAACCCATTAAACCACTGGACAAGGCAGTGTTCTGGATCGAGTTTGTTATGAGACATAAAGGAGCTCGTCACCTGAGGACAGAGTCCTATAAGATGTCCTGGATAGTATACCACTCGGTTGATGTGATGGCGACTTTGCTGGCGTGTGTGTTGCTTGTTACGCTGGTTTGCCTGGGAGTCGTAAGATGTGTTTGGCGTAAGGTGTTTTGCAGGAACAAAGTGAAAAGTGAATGATAATGTGTTTTGAGATGTGAATATTAAAATATCTTATCATTGCTCAATCAGCAATTTATCAATACCATTTACATTTCATCAATAAAACATTGTTTTAGGGTATGTGATACCTTTGTCCTTCAAGTTTGTTTTTTAAATGGGTATGGATTTAAATAATCTATGCAGTATACTCAGGAGAATAACTACACAGTTTATATTCAGCCATATTCTCAGACCTATTTCCATTGTTAAATGTGGTGGTTCGCACTTTCAGTTTTTCGCAAATGCCGCCATCCATCCACGGTTTCTGGTTAGGGTAGGTTTTAATAGTCAGTGTCGGTACAACATCTCCAATGCTCTCTTTATAAACTCACTCACGAGTCAGCGTATAGGTCGATGTTATTCTCTGAGGCCGACCGGAACATATTCCAACATGATCTAAACAATCTTGATGCTTGGCTTCCGATTGGTCAGACCAGCGTTGACTGGTTCTCGTCACTGCTACATCCTGTTTGAGTTTATGCCTATAAAACAGTAGGGGCAAGATGGCATCGTGGTCGGATTTGTCGAAGGGAGGGCGGGGGGGGCTTTATATGCATCACGGAAGTTATAGTAGCAGTGATCCAGTGTATTAGTGCAATCAATATGATGATGGAATTAAGGTAGCCTTGTTCTCAAATTTGCTTTGTTAAAATCCCCAGCTACAATAAATGCACCTTCAGGATATATGATTTCCTGTTTACATAAAGTCCAGTAACCAGGATTGGGGTCAGTTCAGTAACCAGGATTGGGGTCAGTCCAGTAACCAGGATTGGGGTCAGTCCTGTAACCAGGGTCAGTCCAGTAACCAGGATTGGGGTCAGTCCAGTAACCAGGATTGGGGTCAGTCCAGTAACCAGGGTGGGGTCAGTCCAGTAACCAGGATTGGGGTCAGTCCTGTAACCAGGATCAGTCCAGTAACCAGGATTGGGGTCAGTCCTGTAACCAGGATTGGGTCAGTCCAGTAACCAGGATTGGGGTCAGTCCAGTAACCAGGATTGTCCAGTAACCAGGATTGGGGTCAGTCCAGTAACCAGGATTGGGGTCAGTCCTGTAACCAGGATTGGGGTCAGTCCTGTAACCAGGATTGGGGTCAGTCCAGTAACCAGGATTGGGGTCAGTCCAGTAACCAGGATTGTCCCAGTAACCAGGATTGGGGTCCAGTAACCAGGATTGGGGTCAGTCCAGTAACCAGGATTGGGGTCAGTCCAAACCAGGATTGGGGTCAGTCCAGTAACCAGGATTGGGGTCAGTCCAGTAACTTGGGGTCAGTCCAGTAACCAGGGTTGGGGTCAGTCCAGTAACCAGGGGGGTCAGTCCAGTAACCAGGGTTGGGTCAGTCCAGTAACCAGGGTTGGGGTCAGTCCAGTAACCAGGGTTGGGGTCAGTCCAGTTGGGGTCAGTCCAGTAACCAGGATTGTTCCAGTAACCAGGGTTGGGGTCAGTCTGTAACCAGGATTGGTCAGTCCACCAGGGGGTCAGTCCAGTAACCAGGGGCAAGGGTCAGTCCAGTAACCAGGATTGGGGTCAGTCCTGTAACCAGGATTGGGGTCAGTCCTGTAACCAGGATTGGGGTCAGTCCAGTAACCAGGGTTGGGGTCAGTCCAGTAACCAGGATTGGGGTCAGTCCTGTAACCAGGATTGGGGTCAGTCCAGTAACCAGGATTGGGGTCAGTCCTGTAACCAGGATTGGGGTCAGTCCAGTAACCAGGATTGGGGTCAGTCCTGTAACCAGGATTGGGGTCAGTCCAGTAACCAGGATTGGGGTCAGTCCAGTAACCAGGGGGTCAGTCCAGTAACCAGGATTGGGGTCAGTCCTGTAACCAGGATTGGGGTCAGTCCAGTAACCAGGATTGGGGTCAGTCCTGTAACCAGGATTGGGGTCAGTCCAGTAACCAGGATTGGGGTCAGTCCAGTAACCAGGATTGGGGTCAGTCCAGTAACCAGGGTTGGGGTCAGTCCAGTAACCAGGGTTGGGGTCAGTCCTGTAACCAGGATTGGGGTCAGTCCTGTAACCAGGATTGGGGTTAGTCCTGTAACCAGGGGGGTAGTCCACCAGGATTGTCAGTCCAGTAACCAGGATTGGGGTCAGTCCAGTAACCAGGGTTGGGGTCAGTCCAGTAACCAGGGTTGGGGTCAGTCCTGTAACCAGGGGGTCAGTCCTGTAACAGTTGGGGTTGTAACCAGGATTGGGGTCAGTCCAGTAACCAGGATTGGGGTCAGTCCTGTAACCAGGATTGTAACCAGGGTTGGGGTCAGTCCTGTCAGTCCAGTAACCAGGGTCAGTGGGGTCAGTCCAGTAACCAGGGGGTCAGTCCTGTAACCAGTCGGGGTCAGTCCAGTAACCAGGGGGTCAGTCCTGTAACCAGGATTGGGGTCAGTCCTGTAACCAGGATTGGGGTCAGTCCTGTAACCAGGGTCCTGTAACCAGGGGGGTCAGTCTAGTAACCAGGATTGGGGTCAGTCCAGTAACCAGGATTGGGGTCAGTCCTGTAACCAGGATTGGGGTCAGTCCTGTAACCAGGATTGGGGTCAGTCCTGTAACCAGGGTTGGGGTCATTGGGGTCAGTCCAGTAACCAGGATTGGGGTCAGTCCAGTAACCAGGGTTGGGGTCAGTCCAGTAACCAGGATTGGGGTCAGTCCAGTAACCAGGATTGGGGTCAGTCCAGTAACCAGGATTGGGGTCAGTCCAGTAACCAGGATTGGGGTCAGTCCAGTAACCAGGATTGGGGTCAGTCCAGTAACCAGGATTGGTGTTGATTCCATTCTGAAAGTAAACTGAATTAACAGTTTCACTTCATTTATTTTCTATAGGAATTTCACACTAAACAAAAATATAAACGCAACATGCATTTCAAAAGAGTTACAGTTCATATAAGGAAATCAGTCAATTGAAATATAAATCTATGGATTTCACATGGCTGGGAATACAGATATGCATATGTTGGTCACAGATACTGTACCTTAAAATAAAGTTAGGGGCATGGATCAGAAAGACAGTCATTATGTCTGGTGAGTATGTAGGCCATGTGTAACAGTATAACTTTAAACTGTCCCCTCGCCCATACCCGGGCGCGAACCAGGGACCCTCTGCATACACCAACAACAGTCACCCTCGAAGCATCATTACCCATCGCTCCACAAAAGCCACGGCCCTTGCAGAGCAAGGGGAACTACTACTTCAAGGTCTCAGAGCAAGTGACGTCACCGATTGAAACGCTATTTAGCGCGCACCACCGCTAACTAAGCTAGCCGTTTCACATCCGTTACCTCAGCACCACCGCTAACTAAGCTAGCCGTTTCACATCCGTTACACATGGAAGAACTGGGCCCTTTTCAGCTTCCAGGAATTGTGTACAGAGTCTTGTGACATGGGGCAGTGCATTATCATGCTGAAACATGAGATGATGGCGGAGGATGAATTGCGCGACAATGAGTCTCAATCTCTTCAAGGTATCTCTGTGCATTCAAAATTGCCATCGATAAAATGGAATTATGTTCGTTGTCCGTAGCTTATGCCTGCCCATACCATCAACACCGAACTGCAGTCAGGTCATGATCTAGGTGAGGATGACGAGCACGCAGATGAGCTTCCCTGAGATGGTTTCTGACAGTTTGTGCAGAAATTCTTTGGTTGTGTAAACCCACAGTTTCATCAGCTATCAGGTGGCTGGTCTCAGATGATCCCGCAGGTGAAGGAGCTGGATGTGGAGGTCCTGGGCTGGCGTGATTACACGTGGTTGTGAGGCCAGTTGGACGTACTGACTAATTATCTAAAACGCCGTTGGAGGTGGCTTGTGGTAGAGAAAATAATGTAACATTTTATGGAAACAGCTCTGGTGGACATTCCTGCTCTGGTCTGGTGGACATCTCTCCACACCCTCTGATGGATCAGAAGGACTCAGGGTGATTGATGGAACTATTCAGTGCTACAAAGAATGGGAGATCCTTGGAGCCTGACTGTCACGTTTACTCCCGCTCCGACGGTCGACGTCGCTGGTTGACTAACAACCGGCTCTGGCAACTTATCTTTACACACAACTGGCAACCCATCATTACGCACACCTGGCAACCCATCATTACGCACACCTGGCAACCCATCATTACGCACACCTGGCAACCCATCATTACGCACACCTGGCAACCCATCATGACGCACACCTGGCAACCCATCATTACGCACACCTGGCAACCCATCATTACGCACACATAGTTCCCATCATTACGCACACCTGGCAACCCATCATTACACACACATAGTTCCCATCATTACACACACCTGGCAACCCATCATTATACACACCTGGCAACCCATCATTACGTACACATGGCAACCCATCATTACGCACACCTGGCGACCCAGCATTATGCAGACCTGGCAAACCTTAATATGCACACCTGGCAACTCTTAATACGCAGACCTGGCAACCCATCATTACGCAGACCTGGCAACCCATCATTACGCAGACCTGGCAACCTATCATTACGCAGACCTGGCAACCTATCATTACGCAGACCTGGCAACCTATCATTACGCAGACCTGGCAACCTATCATTACGCACACCTGAACCTCTGTGGAAAGGGTTCAACATGGAACCCAAAGGGTTTTTTACCTGGAACCTAAAGTGGTTCTTCAAAGGGTTCTTCTTTGGGAACAGCCAAAGAACCCTTTTAGGTTCTAGATATCACTTTTTTTTTTCTAAGACTGTATGGTGATTGTCACACCAAACAAACAGACTTGTCAAGACTGTACAAATAGATCTGGGACTAGAAGGCTTTTAATTTTTTTATGTAACTAGGCAAGTCAGTTAAGAAATCATTCTTTTTTACAATGACGACCAGTCAGGATATTCTCATTGAACAATGAGGTTGCATAACCATAAACCCTCTCCCAGATCAGACCTGGGTTCAACCACCATTTGAAATCTTTTAAATAATTTAAGAGTTCACTTAATGCTAAAATCATTCCAGTGCCTGGAATTCCAGGTTTGTGCTTTTTGTACGTTTCTACTGATCCCATTGTCACAGCAAAACTCAATCACAGCTAAACTATTTGAATATGATATCAAATCGTTTTTGAAGCCAGATCTGATTCAGATGTATCAGATATGATCTTGTGCAAATATGAGTCCATCTGAATATGACCCCATTGGATTGGTATGACAGTATACATTAGCTAGGTTACCTAGTAGATTCGTTGAATACCAACCCATTTCTCAACTTTATAAAAAGGGCCAGAGAGACAATTCAATTCTCTGATTCCTATACAATTGTCAGATGTTACAGAATGTGCTGAAAACTATAGCTGACAGCAAGTTATTTTTTGTGATTGATTGTTTGACATCTACTTCCTTGTATCTAATTAAGGTTTCACTATGGACGGAAGGATGTATCAACCAACCCTTATTTCATTGGTCGTATTGCTCTTCACCCTGTCCAATATTGTCTATGGGGGTAAAATATTAATCTACCCAATGGATGGAAGCCACTGGGTCAACATGAGAGTCATCATCGAAGAGTTGCATTCCAAAGGCCATGACATCACAGTGGTGCGAGCGTCAAACAGCTGGTACATCAAGGAGAATTCCCCCCACTACACCACCATTACAATCCCCAACACTGGTGGCTTCGATGAAAACTTCTTTGGTGAATTTATATTAAGTAAACATCTGAAGATTCAAAGGGAGCAGGGGAAAAGTTTTTGGACCGAACTCAAGCTTCAGTCATCAATGAAGGAGACTTTTTTCGAGTTCCACAAGAACATGGCTGAAATGATCACTCGTGTCCTTGAAGACAGAAAGTTGATCCAGTCTCTCCAGGATGCTAAGTTTGATTTGGTTCTGACAGATCCTGGGATTGGTGGAGGGACGATCTTAGCCCGCGTCCTCCACCTTCCTCTGGTTTACAATGTCAGATGGACCATTCAAGGTGAAGCTCATTTGGTCATCGCCCCGTCGCCTCTCTCTTACGTCCCATACACACCCACAGAGTTGACCGACAAGATGACCTTCCTCCAGAGAGTCACCAACGTCTTCGCTTACATACTCGGGAGTTACACATTGACATCTATCACAGAACCCAACTACAAACCGATAGTCCAGCGTTTCTTTGGCCCTGACGTCGATTACAACGCATTCTTCCAGGAAGCAGATATCTGGCTCATGAGAAGCGATTTTGTCTTTGAATTTCCGAAACCCACCATGCCGAATATTGTCTACATTGGTGGGTTCCAGTGTAAGCCCCCCGAGCCTCTTCCACAGGACCTGGAGGAGTTTGTTCAGAGTTCCAGCGAGCATGGGGTTGTCATGATGACTCTGGGGACTTTGGTGGCAGAGCTTCCTGAAGATATCGCAGATGAAATCGCTGCCGCCTTCGCTCAGCTGCCTCAGAAGGTCATCTGGAGGTATGGATGGATGGATAGATCCTTTAAATAATTAATTGGACAAATTATGAGTAAAAATGGAGCCAGTTTTCCAAAAACAATAAGGTCTGGTCCTGGACTAAAAAACTATTTCAAATGTAACTCTCCATTGAGCTTTTAGTCCAGGACTTTATCTGGGCCAAAAGACTTAGAAACAGAAGTGTCAGATTTTCATGTATATCCACTGTGGTTCTCTTGTGGTTCTCAGGTATACTGGACAGAGACCCTCTACCCTGGGTAACAACACCCTACTGGTGGACTGGCTTCCCCAGAACGACCTCCTCGGACACCCCAAGACCCGGGCCTTTGTAGCCCATGGAGGAACCAACGGTGTCCAGGAGGCCATTTACCACGGTGTCCCCGTGGTCGGCCTCCCTCTCGCCTTCGACCAGTCCGACAACCTCTCCAAGTTGAAGGAGAGGGGGGCAGCTAACACGGTGGATATCGTCACAATGGACAGAAATGTGTTCCTAGAGGCTTTGAAGGCTGTGCTGCATGAACCGTCCTACAGGGAGAACATGCAGAGGTTGTCCAGACTGCACAGAGACCAACCCATTAAACCACTGGACAAGGCAGTGTTCTGGATCGAGTTTGTTATGAGACATAAAGGAGCTCGTCACCTGAGGACAGAGTCCTATAAGATGTCCTGGATAGTATACCACTCGGTTGATGTGATGGCGACTTTGCTGGCGTGTGTGTTGCTTGTTACGCTGGTTTGCCTGGGAGTCGTAAGATGTGTTTGGCGTAAGGTGTTGTGCAGGAACAAAGTGAAAAGTGAATGATAATGTGTTTTGAGATGTGAATATTAAAATATCTTATCATTACTCAATCATCAATTTATCAATAACATTTACATTTCATCAATAAAACATTGTTTTAGGGTATGTGATACCTTTGTCATTCAAGTGTGTTTTTTAAATGGGTATGGATTTAAATAATCTATGCAGAATACTCAGGAGACAGGGGAAGTGATCACATGACTTTATCATGTCCATTTACGATTGGCCCAAAATTTTGTCACCAGTAAATAGGAAGTCCTCTTCTGTCAGGATCATTGTAATCATATGGCTGCTGCAGAGGTAATGGACAATCCATTATTTTTTTTTACCCAACATTGTAGAATCAGTAATACAATAAATCAACATTTATTTTGTCACATACACATGGTTAGCAGATGTTAATGCGAGTGTAGCGAAATGCTTGTGTTTCTAGTTTCGACCGCGCAGTAATATCTAACAAGTAATCGAACAATTTCACAACAACGACCTTATACACACAAGCGTAAAGGAATGAATTAGAATATGTACCTAGAAATATGGATGGGACGGTTATTGTGATGAAAGACGCCACGGTGTTGACTCTATCTCTGTGATTGGTTTATCACAGAGCAACTTTTAACTGTTGTCATTTCTCCAGTCATTTGAAAGTGGTTAATGTTATTTAAAAATCAAATACTTCACCTTCTCTTTCTCTTCATGATCGCATGACAGAGTGTATATGAAACATGCAAAGCTTGCTGGGTAAGTGTTGTCATTTTTTGGATGATCAGATCTTTTTTGAAGAAGAAGAAGACCTCGCTCATTTTCACAGAGGGATGAAAGCTTGGTCCTCAAAGCAATCGTCCTTCGTAAGTTATTTTGTTAATAACCACAGTGTTGGCTTTGAATTGCATTCAGAACTGCTACAGCTATTGTTTGGCATGACAAACAGATCTGGGTCCCGGCTATCTATGGTTTTGATCCTAATCATTAACCAGGGTTGGGTCGGTCCTGTAAAAATCGAATCTAATCCAATTTTAATGGTCACAAACACATGGTTAGCAGATGTTAATGCAAGTGTAGCGAAATGCTTGTGCTTCTAGTTCAGACAGTGCAGTAATAACCAACAAGTAATCTAACAACAACTCCCCAACAACTACCTAATACACACAAATCTAAAAGGGTTGAATGAGAATATGTACATGTAAATATATGGATGAGCGAGGTCCGAGCGGCATAGGCAAGGTGCAATAGATGGTATAAAATACAATATATACATATATGAGTAATGTAAGATATTTAAACAACATTAAAGTGGCCTTATTTAAAGTGCCATTGTATAAAGTGACTAGTCATCTATATGTTAATGTGGCCAGTGATTGGGTCTCAGTGTAGGCAGCAGCCTCCCTTGAGTTAATGATTGCTGTTTAGCAGTTTGATGGCCTTGAGATAGAAGCTGTTCTTCTCAGTCCCAGCTTTGATGCAGCTGTACTGACCTCGCCTTCTGGATTGGAGGGGTGTGAACAGGCAGTGGCTCGCGTTGTTGTCCTTGATGATCTTTTAGGCCTTCCTGTGACATCGGGTGCTGTAGGTGTCATGGAGGGCAGGTAGTTTGCCCCCGTTGTTGATACGTTGTGCAGACCTCATCACCCTCTGGAGAGCCTTGCGGTTTAGTGATACAGCCTGACAGGATGCTCTCGATTATGCATCTGTAAAAGTTTGTCAGGGTTTTGGGTGACAAGTCAGATTTTTTCAGCCTCCAGAGGTTGAAGAGGCGCTGTTGTGCCTTCTTCACCACACTGTCTATGTGGGTGGACCATTTCACTTTGTCTGTGATGTGTATGCCGAGGAACTTAAAACTTTCCACTTGCTGTCCCTTTGCCACACATGGCAACCCATCATTACGCACACCTGGCAACACATCATTACACACACCTGGCAACCCATCATTACACACACCTGGCAACCCATCATTACCCACACCTGGCAACCCATCATTACCCACACCTGGCAACCCATCATTACCCACACCTGGCAACCCATCATTACCCACACCTGGCAACCATCATTACACACCTGGCAACCCATCATTGTGCACACCTGGCAACCCATCATTACCCACACCTGGCAACCATCATTACACACACCTGGCAACCATCATTATACACACCTGGCAACCCATCAGTACCCACACCTGGCAACCATCATTATACACACCTGGCAACCCATCAGTACACACACCTGGCAACCCATCAGTACCCACACCTGGCAACCCATCATTATGCAGACCTGGAAACAATCATTACCCACACCTGGCAACAATCATTACACATACCTGGCAACCCATCATTACGCACACCTGGCAACCCATCATTACGCACACATGGCAACCCATCATTACGCACACCTGGCAACCCATCATTACCCACACCTGGCAACCCATCATTACCCACACCTGGCAACCCATCATTACGCAGGCCTGGCAACCCATCATTACGCAGGCCTGGCAACCCTCAGTCTTTTGGTTTGCTGAATCTCAGATCGCAACTTTTTTAAGGGTTTCATAACACGCGTTATAAGTAGCACATAAGCACTGCATAAGAAGTTCACAAATGCTTAGGGTCAACAACTGATATTTTCTGTCTGCTATCCCGTCTTTGTCCGCAGCCCCTGCTGGGTCTCAGTAGGTGTACCAGGGCAGACGGTGTGTGAGGCCATCTGCTGTTTGGCAAAGAGAGGTACATGGCAAGGCATCACTTATTGGAATCAACACATCATTTGTACCAATGTTTGTAAACGTTCCTATTTATAAATGATAGCTATGCTAAAGAAGTCAATAAAGCCTGATCTGATCAAACAAAGCGTTTGTTTTATTGGTTGCTATACACTACATACAAACTTGATGTAACATTTTGACAGTGACAAGAGTACATTTGTAAGTGCGCACCTCTGTTCATACACCTTGGTTGGAGAGGGAGGTCGCCGCAGCTGTTGTACTTTTCAAATGTCAATGGAAAGAGATTTGCAGTCTTGAGGGATTTGGAGAGAAAACACTATACAATGTACTGTCTCCTTGGAGAGGAAACATTATACAATGTACTGTCTCCTTGGAGAGGAAACATTATACAATGTCCTGTCTCCTTGGAGAGGACACATTATACAATGTACTGTCTCCTTGGAGAGGAAACATTATACAATGTCCTGTCTCCTTGGAGAGGGAACATTATACAATGTCCTGTCTCCTTGGAGAGGAAACATTATACAATGTACTGTCTCCTTGGAGAGGGAACATTATACAATGTCCTGTCTCCTTGGAGAGGAAACATTATACAATGTACTGTCTCCTTGGAGAGGAAACATTATACAATGTCCTGTCTCCTTGGAGAGGGAACATTATACAATGTACCGTCTCCTTGGAGAGGACACATTATACAATGTCCTGTCTCCTTGGAGAGGACACATTATACAATGTCCTGTCTCCTTGGAGAGGACACATTATACAATGTCCTGTCTCCTTGGAGAGGACACATTATACAATGTCCTGTCTCCTTGGAGAGGACACATTATACAATGTCCTGTCTCCTTGGAGAGGACACATTATACAATGTCCTGTCTCCTTGGAGAGGACACATTATACAATGCCCTGTCTCCTTGGAGAGGAAACATTATACAATGTCCTGTCTCCTTGGAGAGGACACATTATACAATGTCCTGTCTCCTTGGAGAGGACACATTATACAATGTCCTGTCTCCTTGGAGAGGAAACATTATACAATGTACTTCTCCTTGGAGAGGACACATTATACAATGTCCTGTCTCCTTGGAGAGGAAACATTATACAATGTCCTGTCTCCTTGGAGAGGAAACATTATACAATGTCCTGTCTCCTTGGAGAGGACACATTATACAATGTCCTGTCTCCTTGGAGAGGACACATTAGTTTGAGTTTGAGTTTATTTTTACAGGGACAGTGCACATTAATCAACGTTTCAGTAAAAGTGCCGGTTTTAGCCAGCCGGCTAATTTTCAACAGCAGTCCCTGGGCAGGTTATTAAAAACAATTACAATATAGACAATAGCAACATAGAACAAGCAAGACATAGCAACATAGGACAAGCAAGACGTAGCATACAGACAGAGCAACATAGAGCAAAAAGCAGCAAGACAAAATTCATAAAAGCAACAAAGTGTTTCCACACCTCACAAGCTACAGACAACAGACAACATGGAAAGCGGCAACACACAGCTAGGGACCATGTTCACAAATCTGATTGACCTTTAGCCATGTCTTCAAGCATTTTGTGAAAGTGTGATATGTGGTGCAGTTATGTGTGTCTGATGGCAGTGTATTCCAGACATGGGAAGCTCTCACAGAGAATGCAGATTTACTAAAGGTGCTTTTCCTTAGGGGAACTATACAGTCACCTCTCATGGCAGACCTTGTGGATCTGCTGCCATATGTCTGGGTTTTCTGTTTAACAAAAATATTGAGTGGAGGGGGAGCCAGGCCATTAAGGATCTTGAATACAAGACATGCGTCGGTGTATTGCACAAGATTTTCCCAACTCAAGAGCTCATGCTTTCTAAGGATGTGACAATGATGATGGCTATTGGGCTTCCTATCAAGCACTTTGAGAGCCTGTTTGTAGACAGACTGAATAGGTTTTAATGTTGTACAGCAAGCTTGGGCCCAACTAGTCAAGCAGTATGTTAAGTGGGGGAGTATCATAGAGTTGAAGTACAGTTTTGCTACCTCTGTAGTCAAACAATTTCGTATAAATCGGAAATTAGCTAGGTTGAATTTAGTTATTTGAATTACCTTTTTCACATGCTTTTTAAAAGAGAGGTTGGAATCAAGTATGATGCCAAGGTACTTAAAATCGGATACCACCTGGAGCTTCTCCCCTGACACATAGACATCTGGCTCAGTAGCATCTGTTGCCCTCTTTGTGAAGAACATGCAAACAGTTTTTTTCACATTGAGATGCAAACACGAGTCACTGAGCCACTTTGTAATCTGGACCATTACAGTGGTGAGTTCTTGTGCAGCTTGTTGTTTGCTCTTTGCATGCACATATATCACTGTATCATCTGCATACATTTGAACTTCAGACCCAGTACAGACAGAAGGCATATCATTAATGTACAGGCTGAACAGGAGGGGCCCCAGTATTGACCCTTGGGGCACGCCCACATCATAGCTACAATAGGGCGACAGCTCATTGCTCACTCTGACACACTGAGGCCTCAGGGGAAAAGTTGAACTTTGACAATTTTGTGATGAGAATCTCATGGTTAACAGTATCAAAAGCCTTCCTTAGGTCCAGAAACACAGCCCCAACAGCACCCCCTTTGTCCATCTTGGACTTCACATTTTCCAGAAGAAAGCAGTTGGCCGTTTCTGTGGAGTGTTTCGCTCTGAAGCCAAACTGCATGGAGTGTAATGTGAAGGGGCTGTTGTTGAGGTGGGCAATCAGTTGTTCTGCTACACACTTTTCAACAACCTTTGACACCACAGATAGTATACTAATGGGCCTGTAGTTACTCACGTCAGCAGGGTCGCTGATTTAAAGATGGCCGTTATTATGGCCGACTTCCATACCCTTGGAAACACACCGAGACCAATAGATGTGTTGGTGACCTTAGTAATGGGGCCAATGAGTGACTCTTTGTAGTTTTTAAGAAAGGTAGAGTCCATCCCAAACACATCTTTGGCTTTAGAGTTCTTTAGTGAGCTAATCACCTTGTTCACCTTTGACTCAGAAACCTCCCTTATGATGAAGACAGGTTGAGTGTCATTCACTAGCACTGAGCCCAAGAAACCGGTGGAGGGGTTCTGTGTCAGTGCCCTGACAGAGTCAATAAAGTAGGAATTGAAGGCTATTGCTATTTCGACTGCATCCTGTGTTAGATTGTTATTCACCATGATTTCTAGTCTTTTTGCAGTGTTACTATGGTCTTTCCCTGTTAACTTTTTTAGATTCTCCCATATCAATTTAGAATTTTCCTTTGCTTCCCCAATTATGTTAATAAAAAAGTTTGCCTTGGCCTGTCTGATTTCTTTCATCACCTTATTTCTCAACATGGTAAACCTACGTCTGTCATGCTCTAATTTAGATTTTAGGGCTATTTTTAGAGCATAATCTCGTTCTTTCATCAATTTCCAGATTTCTCCATTTAGCCAAGGAAGAGTGATATTTTGGCCAGGTTTGGATTTGATTTTGGAAGCCATTTATTGTAGTCTGGATTGTGGGTAGAAAAATCAGCTTCCACGTCTGTATAGGACAAGAGATCATTCCAGTTTATTCCCTTAATTGCTTTTTCAAAATAGTTTAATTCACTCTTAGGTATTCTGAGTTGATCCGGCTTTCTAACAGTAGAGAGGTTAAACCTGCTCTTAGACAGCTTTCTGGCTATAAGTGTCAGATTATGATCAGACAGCCCAGTAACCATATTGAATGATTTAGTCACTCTCTCTGGTTTATTATTGAACACCAAATCAATCTGTGTTTTAGAGCAACAAGTCACCCTGGTTGGCCCTTTAACTAGCTGTGTAAGGTCAAAGGTATTAGTGATACGTTTGAGGGTTTTCCTACAACACTTGTCTTCATAATTAATGTTAAAATCTCCCATTAAGATGACCTCTTTCCCAAAATCACATTCCCCAAGCATGGTATTAAACTGATCAAAAAACACACTTTTGGTGGAAGGTGGCCTATACATTCCAATGAGGGTAAAAGACATTTGGGGAGACAGTGTAACTTTCAGGCCGATACATTCTAGTTCATTATCACATGACCACTCAATTTGTTTACATCGGATATGTTCTTTAATGTAAATCATCACACCCCCTCCTCTTCCTTCAATCCTGTCTCTCCTGAAAACATTGTAGCCAGGCACAATCAAAGCAGCATATGGAGAGTGTTTATGGAGCCATGTCTCTGAGAGGCAGAGAAAGTCAAGGTTGGAGTCTGTGAGTAGATGTTGAATTTGATCACTTTTTGGAATGACACTACGAATGTTCAAGTGCCCCCCTAGTAGTCCCTTGGGCTTAGCTCGTGGGTCCCAGATGACTCGAGAGTGATTGACACACTGAAAAAAGTTAAATTTTCTGTGTTGCTGACGGCTGGGTTTAGGCCGTTTTGTTTAGTTTTGATTAGGGGCAGTTCGGTAGCGCAATTAACAATCCCTCCCGCCTGCACTGGATGCGGGGAACTAATTAAAATAGCTTGCGTACCAGAAGCAGAGTCAGGGATCGCATATAGCGACTCTGGTATGTTTGAAGAGTCAAAATCTATCCTGGAGTCGGGGGCGACGACCAGTGGACGAGGCCATCCACCGCTCTCCACTTCGGTGATATTGGGCCCAGGATTGAGTTGTACATCCCCGGAGAGCAGGAGGGTAGTGAACAGGTAGTTTAACAGTTTCCGATAAATGTTGGACTTGTTTGTTACGCCTAAGCGGTTCAGTAGAATAAGGAGCGAGGTAGACTTGGCCATTATTCAGAACATTATGGTATGCTGTGTACTGTCCGCTCCCGTGGAATGGTGAACCAATGTGTTTGGTGTTGATATTCTCCGGTAGTAGACTGATTGTGTCATCCCAGCAAGGACGCACTGAGATTATCAGTAGAACAGCTACATAACTGACAATCATGGCAGAGTACTGGAGATAAAACACATAATTGCGCTTTAACTCTTTGCATGAGTTACTTAGCTGGGATCGGCGTACACCTGATGGTTTAGATAAAATTACAGCATTCGAATGAGAAGCGGCACCTGCTGCACCACCCTTTCTTCCGTCCGCCATTTTTCCCGGTTGTGAGGAGAGTTGGCTGTTGGCTCATTGGCTATCATTATAGCATTATACAATGTACTGACTCCTTGGAGAGGACACATTATGCATAATTTCTCTACATAGCTTCACAAGACAGGTGTTGGCATAATGATCAAATCTAATTTAATTGGTCACATGTACATGGTTAGCAGATGTTATTGGTCACATGTACATGGTTAGCAGATGTTAATGCGAGTGTAGCGAAATGCTTGTGCTTCTAGTTCCAACCGTGCAGTAATATCTAACAAGCAATCTAACAATTTCACAACAACTACCTAATACACACACAGGTGTTAAAGGTATGACGTTGTTGAAGTGATGTCATCTCATGCATCTCATAAAGTGTTGTTGACTTCCTGCAGTTCCTCTTCCTGCTGGCCTCTTCCTGCTGGCAGTTGGTCTTCCTGCTGGCCTCTTCCTGCTGGCAGTTGGTCTTCCTGCTGGCCTCTTCCTGCTGGCAGTTGGTCGTCCTGCTGGCAGTTGGTCTTCCTGCTGGCCTCTTCCTGCTGGAAGTTGGTCTTCCTGCTGGCAGTTGGTCTTCCTGCTGGCAGTTGGTCTTCCTGCTGGCAGTTCCTCTTCCTGCTGGCAGTTCCTCTTCCTGCTGGCCTCTTCCTGCTGGCAGTTACTCTTCCTGCTGGCAGCTCCTCTTCCTGCTGGCAGTTCCTCTTCCTGCTGGCAGTTCCTCTTCCTGCTGGCAGTTCCTCTTCCTGCTTGCAGGTCCTCTTCCTGCTGGCAGTTCCTCTTCTTGCTGGCAGCTCCTCTTCCTGCTGGCAGCTCCTCTTCCTGTGGCAGCTCCTCTTCCTGCTGGCAGCTCCTCTTCCTGCTGGCAGCTCCTCTTCCTGCTGGCAGCTCCTCTTCCTGCTGGCAGTTACTCTTCCTGCTGGCAGCTCCTCTTCCTGCTGGCAGCTCCTCTTCCTGCTGGCAGTTCCTCTTCTTGCTGGCAGTTGGTCTTCCTGTGGCAGCTCCTCTTCCTGCTGGCAGCTCCTCTTCTTGCAGCATGCTGTCGTCATGGCAGAGGCTCAACCCACTTCTGAGGAGCTGCTTTGTCAACAATCACAAACCTGCCGCTCCAGTCAGTCAAGTACTGTCCATCCAGGAAGAGCCGGATCAGTCAGACGATGGAGGGGAACCAGCCTGGAGATGGACACCGTCCTTGTTCCACCGCCCAGGTCTTACCTGCAGTCCTGGATGACTAGCATCAGCATAAAGACCATGATGGCAGGAATCACGAAGAAGGAAAACAGTCCAATCCATTTTGGGGTCGCAGGGACACTCGATCTCTCGCTTCTTCAAGCCTATCAGGACGAAGCTGAAAGCCACATTGGAGACCAATTTCACTCTTCAGTCAGGAGAGCCATCGATGGCTCCTTCCCATACTAGATGACATCGCATAAAGTGTGAACAGAGACTAAGAAGTCGGAGAGAGGAGTATTTGAACACTTTTGAACATGCAGATGTTCCAGTGATGCATGGTTCACACTGGTTTTGTGGGAAGGCTTTTCCCCTCAAGGCACAGAGAACGCTAATTAGTTGACATCAAAGGAAGGTGTAGCTGCTATGTCTGGGTCTATATGACCTATTGACCCTGTGGGGCTGACAGACATGTTGTCCATGGTATCCAGGGAGATGAATCGGTCTAGAAGAAAAAGAAACGCACACCTATAAAGACGAGGTGCTGGCTAGTTATACCCTGATGAAGACAGCTTGGCTGTCGAAACGTTGGTATTAAATTTTTGCATCTGAGCTCCAAGAGTGTGCGGCTCTCTTTTATTTTTATTATCCAGGGAGATGAACCCTCCCTGAGACCCTGAGAGAGGAAGGGTGCTATAGGGAAACTGGAGGGAAACATAAGTCCCAAAACATATCATTTAAAATGTCGCATGAAGAAATGGCAGCAGTTTGACGGGCGCCCAACCAACTGTACTATCATGTGAGGGTTTTTCGCGTTATTTGTAACTTATTTTGTACATAATGTTTTTGCAAACGTATCTTACGGCATAATAGAGCTTCTGGAAATCAAGCGATCACTCACCTCGGATTAGACAAAGACTTTTTTCTACAACAAGCAGGACGCACAGGACATTGTCCAAACACCCAACAGGGCCGACATCCCCGTTATTTAGGCAGGGTAGCCTAGTGGTTAGAGCGTTGGACTAGTAACCGGAAGGTTGCGAGTTCAAACCCCCGAGCTGACAAGGTACAAATCTGTCGTTCTGCCCCTGAACAGGTAGTTAACCCATTGTTCCCAGGCCGTCATTGAAAATAAGAATATGTTCTTAACTGACTTGCCTGGTTAAATAAAGGTAAAATAAATAAAAAGATTGCAAAAGGAAGCGAAGCAGGTACAGAGGACAAAGAGCCGGATGCCTCGTGAGGACCCGGAGAAGGCGAGTGGGAAAGCTGCCTTTACCGTCAATACTACTCGCCAACGTGCAATCATTGGACAATAAACTAGACGAATATCCTACCAATGGGACATCATAAACGGCTATATCCTATCTTTCTCGGAATCGTGGCTGAATGATGACATGGATTTTTAGCTGGCGGAATATACGGCAAGATAGAACAGCAGTAAGAGGGGGGTGTGGAGTGACTGTACACAGTGACTGTACGTACATATCCCAACCAGAAGCCATGGATTACAGGCAACATTCGCACTGAGCTTGTCAGGTTCTCCCTAGGAGAGGTGGGTGTGGAGTCAGGCCCAGGAGAGAGTGAATGCAAGAAAGGGTGTTTATTTACAAGTCCAAAGAACAGGAACAGGACCACAACAGTAGCCACAAAACTGAAAAAAAAACACCTGTTCAACAGAACAACCAAAACGCAACCCAAACAAAATGACAGCTACGCGAACAAACCCGCACAAAACCAAAAGGGTAGGGAGAGATTAAATACCCCACTAATAACCTAAACTAGACACAGGTGAACAATAAGACAGACAGAACCGAACGAAAAAAAGAATAGGGATCGGTGGCAGCTAGTAGACCGGCGACGATGACTGCCGAGCGCCGCCTGAACAGGGAGAGGAGTCACCTTCAGTGGAAGTCGTGACAGAGCTAAAGGGTAGAGCTGCCGCTTTCAAGGTGCGGGACTCGAACCCGGAAGCTTACAAGCAATCCTGCTATGCCCTTGGTTGAACTCAACTATCCTCAAAAGGTTCTACAGCTGCAACATCGAGAGCATCCTGACTGGTACGGCAATTGCACGGCCTCCGGCCGCAAGGCAGTACAGAGGGTAGTGCGTACGGCTCAGTTTATCAATGGGGCAAAGCTGCCTGCCATCCAGGTCCTCTACACCAGGCGGTGTCAGAGGAAGGCCCTAAAAAGTTTCAAAGACCCCAGCCACCCTAGTCATAGACTGTTCTCTCTACTCCGGCAAGCGGTACCGGAGTGCCAAGTCTAGGACAAAAAGGCTTCTCAACAGTTTTTACCCCCAAGCCATAAGACTCCTGAACAGGTAATGAAATGGCTACCTGGACTATTTGCATTGTGTGCCCCCCCAAACCCCTCTTTTACGCTGCTGCTACTCTCTGTTTATCATATATGCATAGTCACTTTAACTGTACATTAATTTACATACTACCTCAGTTGGGCTGACCAACCAGTGCTCCCGCACATTGGCTTACCGGGCTATCTGCATTGTGTCCCACCCACCAACCCCTCTTTTACGCTACTGCTACTCTCTGTTCATCATATATGCATTGTCATTTTAACCATATCTACATGTACATACTACCTCAATCAGCCTGACTAACCAGTGTCTGTATGTAGCCTCGCTACTTTTATAGACCCGCTACTGTATATAGCCTCTCTACTGTATATAGCCTCACTACTGTGTATAGCCTCTCTACTGTATATAGCCTCTACTGTATATAGCCTCTCCACTGTATATAGCCTCTCTACTGTATATAGCCTCTCTACTGTGTATAGCCTCTCTACTGTATATAGCCTCTATTGTATAAAGCCTCACTACTGTATATAGCCTCTCTACTGTATATAGCCTCTCTACTGTATATAGTCTCTCTACTGTATACAGCCTCACTACTGTGTATAGCCTCTCTACTGTATATAGCCTCTCTACTGTATCTAGCCTCTCTACTGTATACAGCCTCTCTGCTGTATATAGCCTCTCTACTGTATATAGCCTCTCTACTGTATATAGCCTCTCTACTGTATATAGCCTCTCTACTGTATACAGCCTCTCTACTGTATATAGCCTCTCTACTGTATATAGCCTCTCTACTGTATATAGCCTCTCTACTGTATACAGCTTCTCTACTGTATATAGCCTCTCTACTGTATATAGCCCCTCTACTGTACATAGCCCCTCTACTGTACATAGCCTCTCTACTGTATATAGCCTCTCTACTGTATACAGCCTCTCTACTGTATATAGCCTCTCTACTGTATATAGTCTCTCTACTGTATATAGCCTCTCTACTGTATATATCCTCTCTACTGTATGTAGCCTCTCTACTGTATATAGCCTCTCTACTGTATATAGCCTCTCTACTGTCTATAGCCTCTCTACTGTATATAGCCTGTCTTTTTACTGTTGTTTCTATTTCTTTACTTACCTATTGTTCACCTAATACCTTTTTCACACTATTGGTTAGAGCCTGTAAGTAAGTATTTCACTGTAACGTCTACACCTGTTGTATTCAGCATTTCACTGTGAGGTCTACTACACCTGTTGTATTCAGCATTTCACTGTAAGGTCTACTACACCTGTTGTATTCAGCATTTCACTGTAAGGTCTACTACACCTGTTGTATTCAGCATGTCACTGTAAGGTCTACCTACACCTGTTGTATTCAGCATTTCACTGTAAGGTCTACTACACCTGTTGTATTCAGCATTTCACTATAAGGTCTACTACACCTGTTGTATTCAGCATTTCACTGTAAGGTCTACTACACCTGTTGTATTCAGCATTTCACTGTAAGGTCTACTACACCTGTTGTATTCAGCATGTCACTGTAAGGTCTACTACACCTGTTGTATTCAGCATTTCACTGTAAGGTCTACTACACCTGTTGTATTCAACATTTCACTGTGAGGTCTACTACACCTGTTGTATTCAGCATTTCTCTGTAAGGTCTACTACACCTCTTGTATTCAGCATTTCACTGTGAGGTCTACTACACCTGTTGTATTCAGCATTTCACTGTAAGGTCTACTACACCTGCTGCTCCAGTTTCAACTGTTCAACTATGTGGGGTGGCCAGAAGAGGACTGGCCACCCCACATATGCTCTCTCTAATTCTCTCTTTCTTTCTCTCTCTCTCGGAGGACCTGAGCCCTAGGACCATGCCCCAGGACTACCTGACATGATGACTCCTTGCTGTCCCCAGTCCACCTGACCGTGCTGCTACTCCAGTTTCAACTGTTCTGCCTTATTATTATTCGACCATGCTGGTCATTTATGAACATTTGAACATCTTGGCCATGTTCTGTTATAACTCCACCCGGCACAGCCAGAAGAGGACTGGCCACCCCACATAGCCTGGTTCCTCTCTAGGTTTCTTCCTAGGTTTTGGCCTTTCTAGGGAGTTTTTCCTAGCCACCGTGCTTCTACACCTGCATTGCTTGCTGTTTGGGGTTTTAGGCTGGGTTTCTGTACAGCACTTTAAGATATCAGCTGATGTACGAAGGGCTATATAAATAAATTTGATGTGATTTGATTTTGTATTCAGCATTTCACTGTAAGGTGACAAGTAAACTTTGATTTGCTATAAATATGTATCTTGTTGATCCAACACATTTTTCAAGTAATGCTAACTGAAAATAGTATTTTAATGTTACAGAAAGGCTAAATAGGATTGTGGGAAAAAAACACATGTGTAGACCAAATAACTGTCATATAGACGTGTATTGAGTAATACATATTTTACAATGTGTATACATTAGTAATTACAATAACATTAAAACGAGTATATTTTAGTTCCATTCAAAAACACAGAAAATCTCATCTCTGAACCTGTATAAGATGGAAACATGTCACCTTCCAGCTAGACCCCTTCACGTATAATATTGACGCTTCGAACACTACGACAGAGTCATTGCGCAAAACAGTACGCAGCGTCATCTGGATTTGATTTGATTTGATTTGATATGTGTGCAACAAAAGTTCCACATTCACCTTCTGCTACCATTTCTGTCAAGCCGTCTACGCGTACAGTTTGACGCGTGCTTTCGATAAATCCAACTTATGCACTACCCAGAACGCACTGCAACTACCTCTGCAATGCAATGCTGCAAGGCAAATGCAGCGTTTTCATTGGAAATACATTTAATTCTGGTGTACCAATATGCAATGACACTGTCTCAGTGTCCAGGTCATCTACTGTATCTGTACTGTAGGGGGCAGCAGAGGAATGCTCCAGGTCATCTACTGTATCTGTACTGTAGGGGGCAGCAGAGGAATGCTCCAGGTCATCTACTGTATCTGTACTGTAGGGGGCAGCAGAGGAATGCTCCAGGTCATCTACTGTATCTCTACTGTAGGGGGCAGCAGAGGAATGCTCCAGGTCATCTACTGTATCTGTACTCTAGGGGGCAGCAGAGGATTGCTCCAGGTTATCTACTGTATCTGTACTGTAGGGGGCAGCAGAGGAATGCTCCGGGTCATCTACTGTATCTGTACTGTAGGGGGCAGCAGAGGAACGCTCAGGGTCATCTACTGTATCTCTACTGTAGGGGGCAGCAGAGGAATGCTCCAGGTCATCTACTGTATCTGTACTGTAGGGGGCAGCAGAGGAACGCTCAGGGTCAACTACTGTATTTGTACTGTAGGGGGCAGCAGAGGAATGCTCTGGGTCAACTACTGTATCTATACTGTAGGGGGCAGCAGAGGAATTCTTCAGGTCATCTACTGTATCTGTACTGTAGGGGGCAGCAGAGGTATGCTCAGGGTCAACTACTGTATCTGTACTGTAGGGGGCAGCAGAGGAATGCTCAGGGTCATCTACTGTATCTGTACTGTAGGGGGCAGCAGAGGAATGCTCCAGGTCATCTACTGTATCTGTACTGTAGGGGGCAGCCGAGGAACGCTCCGGGTCATCTACTGTATCTGTACTGTAGGGGGCAGCAGAGGAACGCTCCGGGTCATCTACTGTATCTCTACTGTAGGGGGCAGCAGAGGAACGCTCCGGGTCATCTACTGTATCTCTACTGTAGGGGGCAGCAGAGGAACGCTCCGGGTCATCTACTGTATCTGTACTGTAGGGGGCAGCCGAGGAATGCTCCGGTCATCTACTGTATCTGTACTGTAGGGGGCAGCAGAGGAATGCTCCAGGTCATCTACTGTATCTGTACTGTAGGGGGCAGCAGAGGAATGCTCAGGGTCAACTACTGTATCTGTACTGTAGGGGGCAGCAGAGGAACGCTCTCAACTACTGTATTGTACTGTAGGGGGCAGACTTCAAATGTCCAGGTCATCTACTGTATCTGTACTGTAGGGGGCAGCAGAGGAATGCTCCAGGTCATCTACTGTATCTGTACTGTATGGGGCAGCAGAGGAATGCTCCAGGTCATCTACTGTATCTGTACTGTAGGGGGCAGCAGAGGAATGCTCAGGGTCATCTACTGTATCTGTACTGTAGGGGGCAGCAGAGGAACGATCTGACACCATTCAGGCAGACTTCAAATGTGTTAATTTTTTTTATAGCTGGATTACCTGAATTATGGCAGCAATGCATAGATTTATGCTTGACAGATGGCCACGTTTGTGCTGAAAGCTTTCTGGCATGCCTTTCAACCTACGTTTTCAACTTGACCTTGTTATCTGGAAATTGTACTCCTAATTCTTTCAGGGAAGGTTAAAAAGCATTACAAGGTGTCGTGTAAGGAAAACATGTAGTGTTTACAGTAGCCCTAGCATTTATCATGAAGGGTTTACAGTAGGCCTACTAGTGGATGGTTTACAGTAGGCCTAGCATTTATCATGAAGGGTTTACAGTAGGCCTACTAGTGGATGGTTTACAGTAGGCCTGGTGTTTATCATGGAGGGTATACAGTAGGCCTACTAGTGTTTATCATGAAGGGTTTACAGTAGGCCTAGTGTTTATCATGAAGGGTTTACAGTAGGCCTACTAGTGTTTATCATGGAGGGTTTACAGTAGGCCTACTAGTGTTTATCATGAAGGGTTTAAGTAGTCTTCATGATTATCATGCTAGGGCTTACAGTAAACACTACATGTTTTCATTAAATGACACCTTGTAATGCTTTTTAACCTTCCCTGAAAGAATTAGGAGTACAATTTCCAGATAACAAGGTGTTTATCATGAAGGGTTTACAGTAGGCCTACTGGTGTTTATCATGAAGGGTTTACAGTAGGCCTAGTGTTTATCATGAAAGGTTTACAGTAGGCCTAGTGTTTATTATGGAGGGTTTACAGTAGGCCTACTGGTGTTTATCATGAAGGGTTTACAGTAGGCCTAGTGTTTATCATGAAAGGTTTACAGTAGGCCTAGTGTTTATCATTAAATGTTTACAGTAGAAATAGTGTTTATCATGAAAGGGTGTACAGTAGGCCTAGTGTTTATCATAAAGGGTGTACAGTAGGCCTAGTGTTTATTATGGAGGGTTTACAGTAGGCCTAGTGTTTATTATGGAGGGTTTACAGTAGGCCTAGTGTTTATCATGAAGGGTTTACATTAGGCCTAGTGTTTATCATGAAGGGTTTACAGTAGACCTACTAGTGTTTATCATCAAGGGTTTATATGTAGGAATAGTGTTTATCATGAAGTGTAGGACAGATCAGTTTGTGGCTCATTGTCGGTGTTCTTCCATTGCCAGGCTGCCATGTTCTCCTGCTGTTTGAGTTCACAGTGAAACAGGCCAACAGTATATATTAGGGTTTATCCTTTAGCCTTGGAGGGGAGATCATTTTGTGCCTCATTCAGACACACGATAACTTGGCAAGCGTTGCCTGTCTGACTGCCACCTGTCCTACTGCTGTAGTATGAGGGAGTTGACAGTGAAATAGGATTAAAAGTCCCAATAAAGCCTGGCTGCTGGCTGCAGACTGAGGTCAGGGCTTAGCCAGGTGTCTGTGTGTCTGTCGGTGGGGTGGGGTCAGCTTGACCCATTGAACAAGGTAGCAATGAACCAGGTAGATTTGAACCAGGTAGCATTGAACCAGGTAGCAATGAACCAGGTAGCATTAAACCAGGTAGCATTGAACCAGGTACATTTGAACCAAGTAGCATTGAACCAGGTAGCATTGAACCAGGTAGCAATGAACCAGGTAGAATTGAACCAGGTAGAATTGAACCAGGTAGATTGGACCAGGTAGCATTGAACCAGGTAGGTTAAACCAAGTAGCATTGAACCAGGTAGAATTGAACCAGATAGAAATGAACCAGGTAGCATTGAACCAGGTAGCAATGAACCAGGTAGCATTGAACCAGGTAGATTTGAACCAAGTAGATTTGAACCAGGTAGATTGAACCAGGTAGATTTGAACCAGGTAGCATTGAACAAGGTAGCATTGAACCAGGTAGCATTGAACCAGGCAGATTTGAACCAGGTAGCGTTGAACCAGGTAGGTTGAACCAAGTAGCATTGAACCAGGTAGAATTGAACCAGGTAGAAATGAACCAGGTAGCAATGAACCAGGTAGCATTGAACCATGTAGCATTGAACCAGGTAGCAATGAACCAGGTAGCATTGAACCAGGTAGAATTGAACCAGGTAGAATTGAACCAAGTAGATTTGAACCAGATAGCATTGAACCAGGTAGAATTGAACCAGGTAGCATTGAACCAGGTAGCAATGAACCAGGGAGAATTGAACCAGGTAGCAATGAACCAGGTAGAATTGAACCAGGTAGAATTGAACCAGGTAGAATTGAACCAAGTAACATTGAACCAGGTAGAATTGAACCAGGTAGAAATGAACCAGGTAGCATTGAACCAGGTAGAAATGAACCAGGTAGCAATGAACCAGGTAGAAATGAACCAGGTAGCATTGAACCAGGCAGAATTGAACCAGGTACATTTGAACCAAGTAGCATTGAACCAGGTAGCATTGAACCAGGTACATTTGAACCAGGTAGAATTAAACCAGGTAGATTTGAACCAGGTAGCAATGAACCAGGTAGCATTGAACCAGGTAGAATTGAACCAGGTAGATTTGAACCAGGTAGCAATGAACCAGGTAGCATTGAACCAGGTAGATTTGAACCAGGTAGAATTGAACCAAGTAGCATTGAACCAGGTAGAAATGAACCAGGTAGATTTGAACCAGGTAGCATTGAACCAGGTAGGTTGAACCAAGTAGCATTGAACCAGGTAGATTTGAACCAGGTAGCAATGAACCAGGTAGCAATGAACCAGGTAGCATTGAACCAGGTAGCATTGAACCAGGTAGCAAATAGCCAGGTAGCATTGAACCAGGTAGAATTGAACCAGGTAGATTTGAACCAAGTAGCATTGAACCAGGTAGAATTGAACCAGGTAGAATTGAACCAGGTAGCATTGAACCAGGTAGAAATGAACCAGGGAGAATTGAACCAGGTAGCAATGAACCAGGTAGAATTGAACCAGGTAGCATTGAACCAGGTAGAATTGAACCAGGTAGCATTGAACCAGGTAGAAATGAACCAGGTAGCAATGAACCAAGCAGAAATGAACCAGGTAGCATTGAACCAGGTAGAATTGAACCAGGTAGCATTGAACCAGGTAGCATTTAACCAGGTAGAATTGAACCAAGTAACATTGAACCAGGTAGAATTGAACAAGGTAGATTTGAACCAGGTAGCAATGAACCAGGTAGCATTGAACCAGGTAGATTTGAACCAGGTAGAATTGAATCAAGTAGCATTGAACCAGGTAGAATTGAACCAGGTAGTATTGAACCAGGTAGAATTTAACCAGGTAGCATTGAACAAGGTAGAATTGAACCAGGTAGCATTGAACCAGGTAGCAATGAACCAGGTAGAATTGAACCAGGTAGAATTGAACCAGGTAGATTTGGACCAGGTAGCATTGAAACAGGTAGGTTGAACCAAGTAGCATTGAACCAGGTAGAATTGAACCAAGTAGAAATGAACCAGGTAGCATTGAACCAGGTAGCAATGAACCAGGTAGCATTGAACCAGGTAGATTTGAACCAAGTAGATTGAACCAGGTAGAAATGAACCAGGTAGCATTGAACCAGGTAGCAATGAACCAGATAGAAATGAACCAGGTAGCATTGTACCAGGTAGAATTGAACCAGGTAGCATTGAACCAGGTAGCATTGAACCAAGTAGAAATGAACCAGGTAGCATTGAACCAGGTAGAAATGAACCAGGTAGCAATGAACCAGGTAGAAATGAACCAGGTAGCATTGAACCAAGTAGCATTGAACCAGGGAGCATTGAACCAGGTAGAATTTAACCAGGTAGCATTGAACCAGGTAGCATTGAACCAGGTAACATTGAACCAAGAAGTATTGAACCAGGTAGCATTGAACCAGGTAGCATTTAACCAGGTAGTAATGAACCAGGTAGCATTGAACCAGGTATAATTGAACCAGGTAGCATTGAACCAGGTAGAATTGAACCAGGTAGATTTGAACAAGGTAGCATTGAACCAGGTGGCATTGAACCAGGTAGCATTGAACCAGGTAGAAATGAACCAGGTAGAAATGAACCAGGTAGAATTGAACAAGGTATCATTGAACCAGGTAGCATTGAACCAGGTAGCTGGCTGCTGAACATATATGCCATTTAGCAGATGCTTCTATCCAAAGCGACTTACCTACCAATACCTCATGTCACATGACCTATTGTATTCTATTCTAGGCTATATGCTTCTAATCTATTCTATTCTATTCTAAATCTACTATTTGTTTATTGAACGACCATAATGATAAGGGTGGCTTCTAAATAACTTGCAAGGCATGATATTCCCATCTGAACTGTCCTCTGGCTTTCAGATTCTATGAAAAAGCCCTATAGGGATGTATTAAATGATAATTATTCTACACTGTAGTGTACACAGCAACTAACATATATTGTTCTATCCTTGCAGCCTACAAAATGTAATCTCGCGGGATTTGCCACCGCAGATGAGAAAGGGTCCCTTCTCAATTGAAGTTGAAAAGTAAAATGGTTAGTGTTTGGTAGGGATTGTGGTTAAGGTAAGGGTTTTACGGTTAGGATTTGGGGTATGAACGTACCAGGGATCCCAGATAGCACTAACCGACGAGAAAGGTGGTTCCATCGAGTGATTTCATCACCACGCACCGCCACTGCACAGGTGGCGTGGCGTCATGCACTCGTCGGTTGAGCGAGCGCGCCGCGGTTTTTGCGTGACCCGATTGGAGTATTAGAGGAAGCTTCCTTCTGTCAGATTGGTATCTACACGGTAACCTGTTCTCCCCACTCCACACCACCACTATCCCTATTACCGGCATCTACCACCCGAGTCGATGCTACCTGGAAAACGAAGTGCCGAAATTATGTCCGTTTCGGTGGCGTTCATTGGAGTACTGATGCTGCATTCGGTCTCCTCGCAGAACGGTAAGAATGTGAAGTGCACGGTTGCCCTGCCGCTCGGTAGAAATACCGGGACATCATGTCTCCTTGCGGGTTTTTGACTGGACGCTCAATGATCTTGCTTCAAATTCTGTCATAATATCGGGGCCCTGGATTTACATTTTGTGCGTCAAAATCCTTGCGGTGAATATTGATTTATAGGCTATCCACATGATTTTCAGTGGATGTAGTAGAAAATGGCAGCAAATTACAAGGACATATTTCGACCCTCTTATATTTATTTTATTGTATTAATTATGTTCATACCCAAGCAATGCGGTGAATAGAATTTCAGAATTAAGGCTATGAATTTAATTGAATTATTATCGAATATTAGTATATTAGCACCCATGCGAGTCATTTGTTACAAAGTGCCAATAAACCATGTATGGTCGTCACTGTCAATTGGATGGATGGTTTCTCGTTATTAATACAGACCTACGATGAATTTATACATTCCTTTAAACTAGCCTAGGCCTATATATTTATCTATGTTTGTCTATGTCCATTTTTTATTTCCTAATGACATTACATCTTCATTAGAATGTAAAGGGGACTTGACCATGAGGAGCCGTTCCTTGATTAACAAGGACTTGTTATATGTGTACAGTAAGTTGTGATATCGTCACATAGTCTATGTCCTACCCAATCATGGCCCCGCTCAAATGTAACAAACAACAACAACCCTTTAGTACTCCCTCCTTGTCCTCTCTCAAATAACCCTACATGACTCAGGCATTGACCTGGTCTGGTCGTGGATACATCAAAGCATCATTTCAACTCCTACAGGTTGAAATGAACGAGAAACACCTCACAGACAGACGTTGAGAACAGAACGCTATTCAGTCATGTTGTGTGTCCAGATGTAATTGTAAGATGCTTGATGATTGGTATATGCAGCTAGTCAGAGAAGCAGAGAGGCAGGCAGTCAGAGAGGCAGGCAGTCAGAGAGGCAGACAGTCAGAGAGGCGGGCAGGCAGGCAGTCAGAGAGGCAGTCAGAGAGGCAGGCAGGCAGTCAGAGAGGCAGGCAGGCAGAGAGGCAGGCAGAGAGGCAGATGCAGGCAGTCAGAGAGGCAGGCAGTCCAGAGAGCCAGTGAGGCAGGCAGTCCAGAGTGCCAGCGAGGCAGGCAGTCAGAGAGGCAGGCAGTCCAGAGAGCCAGTGAGGCAGGCAGTCCAGAGAGCCAGCGAGGCAGGCAGTCAGAGAGGCAGGCAGGCAGTCAAATCTAATCACATTTTATTGGTCACATGCAGATGTTATTACAGGTGTTGCGAAATGCTTGTGTTCCTAGCTCCAACATTGCAGAGAAGCAGGCAGAAAGGCGGGCAGGCAGATGCAGGCAGGCAGATGCAGGCAGTCCAGAGAGGCAGCGAGGCAGGTAGTCAGAGAGGCAGGCAGTCCAGAGAAGCAGGCAGTCCAGAGAGGCAGGCAGGCAGTCAGAGAGGCAGGCAGTCCAGAGAAGCAGGCAGTCCAGAGAGGCAGGCAGTCAGAGAGGCAGGCAGGCAGTCCAGAGAAGCAGGCAGTCCAGAGAGGCAGCGAGGCAGGCAGTCAGAGAGGCAGGCAGGCAGTCCAGAGAAGCAGGCAGGCAGGCAGTCCAGAGAGGCAGGCAGTCAGAGAGGCAGGCAGTCAGAGAGGCAGGCAGTCAGAGAGGCAGGCAGTCCAGAGAAGCAGAGAGGCAAGCAGTCAGAGAGGCAAGCAGTCAGAGAGGCAAGCAGTCCAGAGAGGCAGGCAGTCCAGAGAGGCAGGCAGTCCAGAGAGTCAGCGAGGCAGGCAGTCCAGAGAGGCAGGCAGTCCAGAGAGGCAGGCAGTCCAGAGAGGCAGGCAGTCCAGAGAGGCAGGCAGTCCAGAGAGGCAGGCAGTCCAGAGAGTCAGCGAGGCAGAGAGCCAGCGAGGCAGGCAGTCCAGAGTGCCAGCGAGGCAGGCAGTCAGCGAGGCAGGCAGTCAGAGAGGCAGGCAGTCCAGAGAGCCAGTGAGGCAGGCAGTCAGCGAGGCAGGCAGTCAGAGAGGCAGGCAGGCAGTCAAATCTAATCACATTTTATTGGTCACATGCAGATGTTATTACGGGTGTTGCGAAATGCTTGTGTTCCTAGCTCCAACAGTGCAGAGAAGCAGGCAGAAAGGCGGGCAGGCAGAGAAGCAGGCAGGCACTGACTGACTGTAAATAGCTCCACCAGTCCATTCTGCTGCATGTTGCTATTTTTAGACTGTAGATCACTCAGCACTGGGAACCTTAGCTTTGATATGTAATGTCCTCTCCTGGAACACACACACCACTATGCCTTTAATGTCCTCTCCTGGAACACACACACCACTATGCCTTTAATGTCCTCTCCTGGAACACACACACCACTATGCCTTCAATGTCCTCTCCTGGAACACACACACCACTATGCCTTTAATGTCCTCTCCTGGAACACACACATCACTATGCCTTTAATGTCCTCTCCTGGAACACACACACCACTATGCCTTTAATGTCCCCTCCTGGAACACACACACCACTATGCCTTTAATGTCCTCTCCTGGAACACACACACCACTATGCCTTTCATGTCCTCTCCTGGAAGAGAAGAATGGATCGGGTAACTCTTCACAGAGAGAGATGCAGGACAAGGCACTGTGGAATGCTATTGATGTAAAGTAACTGTCCAGTGTGTGTGACCTATAATTACTTACAATATCAATGAAATAGTTTTCCTTCCAAAAAAATGGTATGGTAATTAAGTATGTTTATAAATTCTGTTAAACTCTGAGTGGTTGATTTGAGTTTAGGGGGGATACCCCCCGATCCCTCCCACCCACACATAATTATTATTATTTTTTAAATAGAAAGTGACAGATCATTTGAAAACGACAGGCCTAGTCTTTTTGGAAATCAAACTGAAATCTTACTGCTGGCAATGTCATAAGAATGCAACTCAATATTAGGAAGGTGTTCTTAATGTTTTGTCCACTCTGTGTTTATCATTCCTGTAAGACAAAAACAAAAAACTTTTCACAAGCCCTGTGCTTCTAAAATTGTGTTCCTATGGGAATTTATGCATGTTTAGAGCACCACCATTAGGTAAGGAAAAATGTAAACAACAAAATGTTGCACAAAAATATAATTTTAGAACAGTAATTGGAGATAAAATATGTCACCAATCAAGACTTTTAAATCTCTTACCCCCCCTCACCCCCGAGAAAAAAAAAACATCTATAGTAGTTTCTGAGACCTTTATCTGAATTATGTACATTTACATTTACATTTAAGTCATTTAGCAGACGCTCTTATCCAGAGCGACTTACAAATTGGTGAATTCACCTTCTGACATCAGTGGAACAGCCACTTTACAATAGTGCATCTAAATCATTTAAGGGGGGGTGAGAAGGATTGCTTTATCCTATCCTAGGTATTCCTTGAAGAGGTGGGGTTTCAGGTGTCTCCGGAAGGTGGTGATTGACTCCGCTGTCCTGGCGTCGTGAGGGAGTTTGTTCCACCATTGGGGGGCCAGAGCAGCGAACAGTTTTGACTGGGCTGAGCGGGAACTGTACTTCCTCAGTGGTAGGGAGGCGAGCAGGCCAGAGGTGGATGAACGCAGTGCCCTTGTTTGGGTGTAGGGCCTGATCAGAGCCTGGAGGTACTGCGGTGCCGTTCCCCTCACAGCTCCGTAGGCAAGCACCATGGTCTTGTAGCGGATGCGAGCTTCAACTGGAAGCCAGTGGAGAGAGCGGAGAAGCGGGGTGACGTGAGAGAACTTGGGAAGGTTGAACACCAGACGGGCTGCGGCGTTCTGGATGAGTTGTAGGGGTTTAATGGCACAGGCAGGGAGCCCAGCCAACAGCGAGTTGCAGTAATCCAGACGGGAGATGACAAGTGCCTGGATTAGGACCTGCGCCGCTTCCTGTGCGAGGCAGGGGCGTACTCTGCGGATGTTGTAGAGCATGAACCTACAGGAACGGGCCACCGCCTTGATGTTAGTTGAGAACGACAGGGTGTTGTCCAGGATCACGCCAAGGTTCTTAGCGCTCTGGGAGGAGGAAACAATGGAGTTGTCAACCGTGATGGCGAGATCATGGAACGGGCAGTCCTTCCCCGGGAGGAAGAGCAGCTCCGTCTTGCCGAGGTTCAGCTTGAGGTGGTGATCCGTCATCCACACTGATATGTCTGCCAGACATGCAGAGATGCGATTTGCCACCTGGTCATCAGAAGGGGGAAAGGAGAAGATTAATTGTGTGTCGTCTGCATAGCAATGATAGGAGAGACCATGTGAAGTTATGACAGAGCCAAGTGACTTGGTGTATAGCGAGAATAGGAGAGGGCCTAGAACAGAGCCCTGGGGGACACCAGTGGTGAGAGCCGTGGCGAGGAGACAGATTCTCGCCACGCCACCTGGTAGGAGCGACCTGTCAGGTAGGACGCAATCCAAGCGTGGGCCGCACCGGAGATGCCCAACTCGGAGAGGGTGGAGAGGAGGATCTGATGGTTCACAGCATAAATTTAATTCATATCACATGTAGTTCACACCTTTCTAGCAGTACTAAGCATGTGTTTGTAGGACTTATAGTTTTGAAACCAAAATGTACTTTATGAGGGTAGTATACAATATTATGTGAAGTTTTGAAAATGCCACAAGGGGGCGGTAGAGTTTAACAGGTGTTAAAAAGCAGCTTTTCAGTGTTAGAATGCTGTGGCTGTACCCCCAACAAAATAATGGTGTGGGCGTATCCCAATAACAGAAGGGTGTGGGTTTATACCGGTCGTTACAAATATTAATGCGAGTTGACCGCTGATTGGCCAGCTCATCCACCTCAGGAGTATGACATCATACTCTATGAGGAAATAGCAAGCATTTTTTAAATTGGTCTGTTTGAGATACAAGTTTAAGGCGTTTTTTTAAATTTAAATTTATGCTTTGGCCACAAATAAGACAATAGGTTGAGTCAACAACAGTATTTGGCTATGAGTTAACAGAATATGAACTTTTGTAAGTGCAGCAGGGTGGCAGGGTGGCCTAATGGTTAGAGTGTTGGACTAGTAACCGGGAGGTTGCAAGTTCAAATCCCCGAGCTGACAAGGTACAAATCTGTCCTTCTGCTCCTGAACTAGGCAGTTAAGCCACTGTTCCTAGGCTGTCATTGAAAATAAGAATTTGTTCTTAACTGACATGCCTAGTTAAATAAAGATAAAATAAAAAAATAAGTGAGATTTTCACTGGACAGGTACTTTAAATACACAGTGGAGACAAACTTTGTCTTCAGAAAGCATTCACTCGCCTTGATTTTCCCCCATATTATGTTGTGTTACAAACTGGGATTAAAATGGATTTAATTGTCTTTTTTGGGGATTAAAATTGATTTGATTTAATTGTATTTTTTTTGTCAACAAATCTACACAAAATATATGAATAAAAATATATATAGTGCCAGCCAAAAGTTTTTAGAACACCTACTCATTCAAGGGTTTTTAAACTATTTTCTACATTGTAGAATAATAATAGTGAAGACATCACAACTATGAAATAACACATATGGAATCAGAAGTTACAGCTGCAAGTCTTTTGGGGTATGTCTCGATAAGCTTGGCACATCTAGCCACTGCGATTTTTTTTTTTTTGCCCATTCTTCAAGGCAAAACTGCTCCAGCTCCTTCAAGTTGGATGGATTCCGCTGGTGTATAGCGATCTTTAATTCATATCACAGATTCTCAATTGGATTGAGGTCTGGGCTTTGAGTACGCCATTCCAAGACATTTAAATGTTTCCCCTTAAACCACTTGAGTGTTGATTCAGCAGTATCCTCAGGGTCATTGTCCTGCTGGAAGGAGTACCTCCATCCCAGTCTATAATCTCTGGAAGACTGAAACAGGTTTCCTTCAAGAATGTCCCTGAATTTATCACCATCCATCATTCCTTCAATTCTGACCAGTTTCCCAGTCCCTGCCGATGGAAAAACATCCCCACAGCATGATGCTGCCACCACCATGCTTCACTGTGGGGATGGTGTTCTCGGAGTGATGAGAGGTGTTGGGTTTGCGCCAGACAGTGTTTTTCTTGATTGCCAAAAAGCTCAATTTTAGTCTCATCTGACCAGAGTACCTTCTTCCATTATATTTGGGGTGTCTCCTACATGCCTTTTGGCGAACACCAAGTGTGTTTGCTTATTTTCTTCTCTAAAAAATGTTTTTTGTCTGGCAACTCTTCCGTAAAGCCCAGCTCTGTAGAGTGTACGGCTTAAAGTGGTCCTATGGACAGATATTCCAATCTCCGCTGGGGAGCTTTGGTCTCTTTGTTGCCCTCCTTGCCTGGTTTGTGAGTATTGGTGGGCAGCCATCTCTTGGCAGGTTTTCCATATTTTACTTTTTAGAATTTTTTGAAACAAGTTATTTTTTTCATTTCACTTCACCAATTTGGACTATTTTGTGTATGTCCATTACATGAAATCCAAATAAAAATCAATTTAAATTACAGGTTGTAATGCAACAGAATAGGAAAAATACCCAGGGAGATGAATACTTTTGCAAGGCACTGTATATCTTGATTAGATCAGTATTCAACCCCTTGAGTCAATATATGTTAGAATCATCTTTGGCAGCGGTAACAGAGGTGAGTGTTTCTGGGTAAACCTCTAAGAGCTTTCCACACCTGGATTGTGCATCATTTGTCCATTTATTCTTTTTACAATTCTTCAAGCTCTGTCAAAATTGGTTGTTGATCATTGCTAGACAGCCATAATTTTCAGGTCTTGCCATAGATTTTCAAGCAGATTTAAGTCAAAACTGCATCTTGGACGCTCAGGAACATTCACTGTGTGTCACCTCTCCTCAGTGGTTTAGGTAGGTGTAAGGTATGGTTGTGAAGTAACATATGGGACTCCAAAGTTTCTAAGTGAATAGTGTAGGCCTATAAAGGCTATGTTTATAGATGTCTTTTCTTCAACTGTCTCAAAACACATGGGAAGAAAAGGCCTGAGAGCAGAGCATAGCATAGTAGAGCAGAGCATAGTAGAGCAGAGCAGAGCAGAGCATAGTAGAGCAGAACAGAGCATAGTAGTGCAGAGCAGAACAGAGCAGAACAGAGCAACTACAGACCACAGGGGAGACACCATTTATATCAACTAATGGCTATTCATATTTGAAGCCTCGCCAGATTTAACCTACTGCTGAGATAAAGACTCCCCACTGTGCGTGTGTTTGCCTGTGTGTGTGTGTGTGTGTTTTCACTTGGCCTCAATGCCGCTAATGTATGATGGTTTCAGTCAGTGAGACAGGTTGTCTTTTAATAGATTAATACAACAGGACAGGACTGTTTCAATTAATTTCCCACTGGTGAGAGAATAACATATGATTTGAAAATAACAAAGCAAAGTCACCTACAGTACATCTAGTAGGTATGGGGGATTAGATATAATAGAGTAGATATGGGGGATGAGATGTAATAGAGTAGATATGGGGGATTAGATGTAACAGAGTAGATATTGTGGATTAGACATCATGTAGGTATGGGGGATGAGATATAATAGAGTATGTATGGCGTATTAGATGGAATTCAGTAGGTATGGGGGATTAGATGAAATAGAGTAGGTATGGGGATTAGATGTAATAGAGTAGGTATGGGGGATTAGGTGTAATAGAGTAGGTATGGGGGATTAGATGAAATAGAGTAGGTATGGGGGATTAGATGTAATAGAGTAGATGTGGGGGATTAGATGTAATAGAGTAGATATGAAGGATTAGATGTAATAGAGTAGGTATGGGGATTAGATGTAATAGAGTAGGTATGGGGGATTAGACATATTGTGGTAGGTATGGGGGATTAGCTGTAATAGAGTAGGTATGGGGGATTAGCTGTAATAGAGTAGGTATGGGGGATTAGATGTAATAGAGTAGGCATGGGGGATTAGATGTAATAGAGTAGGTATGGGGGATTAGATGTAGAGTAGGTATGGGAGATTTAGATGTAATAGAGTAGGTATGGGGGATTAGACATCATGTAATATGATTGGGGGATTAGATGTAATAGAGTAGGTATGGGGGATTAGACATTGTAGTAGGTATGGGAGATTTAGATGTAATAGAGTAGGTATGGGGGATTAGACATCATGTAATATGATTGGGGGATTAGATATAATAGAGTAGGTATGGGGATTAGATGTAATAGAGTAGGTATGGGGGATTAGACGTAATAGAGTAGGTATGGGGACATCATGTATTAGACATATTATGGGGGATTAGAGAGTAGGTATGGGGGATTAGATGTAATATTAGAGTAGATATGGGGGATTAGATGTAATAGAGTAGATATTAGATGGAGGATTAGATGTAATAGAGTAGATATGGGGGATTAGATGTAATAGAGTAGATATGGGGGATTAGATGTAATAGAGTAGATATGGGGGATTAGATGTAATAGAGTAGGTATGGGGGATTAGATGTAATAGAGTAGGTATGGGGGATTAGATGTAATAGAGTAGGTATGGGGGATTAGACATATTGTAGTAGGTATGGGAGATTAGATGTAATAGAGTAGATATGGGGGTTTAGATGTAATAGAGTAGGTATGGGGGATTAGATATAATACAGTAGGTATGGGGGATTAGACATAATACAGTAGGTATGGGGTATTAGACATAATAGAGTAGGTATGGGGGATTAGACATAATAGAGTAAGTATGGGGGATTAGACGTAATAGAGTAGGTATGGGGGATTAGACATAATAGAGTAGGTATGGGGGATTAGACATAATAGAGTAGGTATGGGGGATTAGACATACTAGAGTAGGTATGGGGGATTAGACGTAATAGAGTAGATATGGGGGATTAGACGTAATAGAGTAGATATGGGGGATTAGATGTAATAGAGTAGGTATGGGGGATTAGATATAATACAGTAGGTATGGGTATTAGCTGTAATAGATTAGGTATGGGTATTAGCTGTAATTGAGTTGATATGGGGTGAGACATCATGTAATAGGTATGGGGAATTAGACGTAATAGAGTAGGTATGGGAGATTAGACATCATGTAGTAGGTATGGGGATTAGGTGTAATAGAGTAGGTATGGGGGATTAGGTGTAATAGAGTAGGTATGGGGGATTTGGTGTAATAGAGTAGGTATGGGGGATTAGATGTAAGAGAGTGGTTATGGGGGATTAGATGTAAGAGAGTGGGTATGGGGGATTAGATATAATAGAGTAGGTATGGGGGATTAGATGTAATAGAGTAGGTATGGGGGATTAGATGTAATAGAGTAGATATGGAGGATTATATGTAATATAGTAGGTATGGGGGATTAGATGTAATAGAGTAGGTATGGGGGATTAGGTGTAATAGAGTAGGTATGGGGGATTAGGTGTAATAGAGTAGATATGGGGGATTAGACATCATGTAATAGGTATGGGGGATTAGATGTAATAGAGTAGGTATGGGGGATTAGGTGTAATAGCGTAGGTATGGGGGATTAGGTGTAATAGAGTAGGTATGGGGGATTAGGTGTAATAGAGTAGGTATGGGGGATTAGGTGTAATAGAGTAGGTATGGGGGATTAGGTGTAATAGAGTAGGTATGGTATGGGTAGGTATGGGGGATTAGGTGTAATTGAGTTGATATGGGGGGTGAGACATCATGTAATAGGTATGGGGGATGAGATGTAATAGAGTAGGTATGGGGGATTAGACATACTAGAGTAGGTATGGGGGATTAGCTGTAATAGAGTGGGTATGGGGGATTAGACATCATGTAATTGGAATGGGGGATTAGATGTAATAGAGTAGGTATGGGGATTAGATGTAATAGAGTAGGCATGGGGGATTAGATATAATACAGTAGGTATGGGGGATTAGATGTAATAGAGTAGATATGGGGGATTAGGTGTAATAGAGTAGTTATGGGGGATTAGGTGTAATAGAGTAGGTATGGGGGATTAGGTGTAATAGAGTAGGTATGGGGGATTAGATGTAAGAGAGTGGGTATGGGGGATTAGATATAATAGAGTAGGTATGGGGGATTAGATGTAATAGAGTAGGTATGGGGGATTAGATGTAATAGAGTAGATATGGAGGATTATATGTAATATAGTAGGTATGGGGGATTAGATGTAATAGAGTAGGTATGGGGGATTAGATGTAATAGAGTGGGTATGGGGGATTAGGTGTAATAGTGTAGGTATGGGGGATTAGGTGTAATAGAGTAGGTATGAGGGATTAGGTGTAATAGAGTAGATATGGGGGATTAGATGTAATAGAGTAGATATGGGGGATTAGATGTAATAGAGTAGGTATGGGGGATTAGCTGTAATAGATTAGGTATGGGGATTAGCTGTAATTGAGTTGATATGGGGGGTGAGACATCATGTAATAGGTATGGGGAATTAGACGTAATAGAGTAGGTATGGGGGATTAGACATAATAGAGTAGGTATGGGAGATTAGACATCATGTAGTAGGTATGGGGATTAGATGTAATAGAGTAGGTATGGGGGATTAGCTGTAATAGAGTAGGTATGGGGGATTAGACATCATGTAATTGGAATGGGGGATTAGATATAATAGAGTAGGTATGGGGATTAGATGTAATAGAGTAGGTATGGGGGATTAGATGTAATAGAGTAGATATGGGGGATTAGGTGTTAGAGAGTAGGTATGGGGGATTATGTGTAATAGAGTAGGTATGGGGGATTAGGTGTAATAGAGTAGGTATGGGGGATTAGGTGTAATAGAGTATGTATGTGGGATTAGGTGTAATAGAGTAGGTATGGGGGATTAGGTGTAATAGAGTAGGTATGGGGGATTAGGTGTAATAGAGTAGGTATGGGGGATTAGATGTAATAGAGTCCTTTGGGGGATTAGATGTAATAGAGTAGGTATGGGGGATTAGATATAATAGAGTAGGTATGGGGGATACGATGTAATAGAGTAGGTATGGGGGATTAGATGTAATAGAGTAGGTATGGGGGATTAGGTGTAATAGAGTAGGTATGGGGGATTAGATATAATAGAGTAGGTATGGGGGATAAACTGTAATAGAGTAGGTATGGGGGATTAGCTGTAATAGAGTGGGTATGGGGGATTAGACATAATAGAGTAGCTATGGGGGATTAGATGTAATAGAGTAGATATGGGGGATTAGATGTAATAGAGTAGATATGGAGGATTAGATGTAATAGAGTAGATATGGAGGATTATATGTAATAGAGTAGGTATGGAGGATTATATGTAATATAGTAGGTATGGGGGATTAGATGTAATAGAGTAGATATGGGGGATTAGATGTAATAGAGTAGATATGGGGGATTAGATGTAATAGAGTAGGTATGGGGATTAGCTGTAATTGAGTTGATATGGGGGGTGAGACATCATGTAATAGGTATGGGGAATTAGACGTAATAGAGTAGGTATGGGGGATTAGACATAATAGAGTAGGTATGGGAGATTAGACATCATGTAGTAGGTATGGGGATTAGATGTAATAGAGTAGGTATGGGGGATTAGCTGTAATAGAGTAGGTATGGGGGATTAGACATCATGTAATTGGAATGGGGGATTAGATATAATAGAGTAGGTATGGGGATTAGATGTAATAGAGTAGGTATGGGGGATGTAGAGTGTAATTAGATGTAATAGAGTATGGGGGATTAGGTGTTAGAGAGTAGGTATGGGGGATTAGGTGTAATAGAGTAGGTATGGGGGATTAGGTGTAATAGAGTAGGTATGGGGGATTAGGTGTAATAGAGTATGTATGTGGGATTAGGTGTAATAGAGTAGGTATGGGGGATTAGGTGTAATAGAGTAGGTATGGGGGATTAGGTGTAATAGAGTAGGTATGGGGGATTAGATGTAATAGAGTCCTTTGGGGGATTAGATGTAATAGAGTAGGTATGGGGGATTAGATATAATAGAGTAGGTATGGGGGATACGATGTAATAGAGTAGGTATGGGGGATTAGATGTAATAGAGTAGGTATGGGGGATTAGGTGTAATAGAGTAGGTATGGGGGATTAAATAATAGAGTAGGTATGGGGGATAAACTGTAATAGAGTAGGTATGGGGGATTAGCTGTAATAGAGTGGGTATGGGGGATTAGACATAATAGAGTAGCTATGGGGGATTAGATGTAATAGAGTAGATATGGGGGATTAGATGTAATAGAGTAGATATGGAGGATTATATGTAATAGAGTAGGTATGGAGGATTATATGTAATATAGTAGGTATGGGGGATTATATGTAATAGAGTAGGTATGGGGGATTAGATGTAATAGAGTAGATATGGGGGATTAGACATCATGTAATAGGTATAGGGGATTAGGTGTAATAGTGTAGGTATGGGGGATTAGGTGTAATAGAGTAGGTATGGGGGATTAGGTGTAATAGAGTAGGTATGGGGGATTAGGTGTAATAGAGTAGGTATGGGGGATTAGGTGTAATAGAGTAGGTATGGGGGATTAGGTGTAATAGAGTAGATATGGGGGATTAGACATCATGTAATAGGTATGGGGGATTAGGTGTAATAGAGTAGGTATGGGGGATTAGGTGTAATAGAGTAGGTATGGGGGATTAGGTGTAATAGAGTAGGTATGGGGGATTAGGTGTAATAGAGTAGGTATGGGGGATTAGACATATTGTGGTTGGTATGGGGGATTAGATATAATAGAGTAGGTATGGGGGATTAGGTGTAATAGAGTAGGTATGGGGGATTAGGTGTAATAGAGTAGGCATGGGGATTAGATGTAATAGAGTAGGTATGGGGATTAGATGTAATAGAGTAGGTATGGGGGATTAGACATCATGTAATATGAATGGGGGATTAGATATAATAGAGTAGGTATGGGGATTAGCTGTAATTGAGTTGATATGGGGGATGAGACATCATGTAATAGGTATGGGGGATTAGACGTAATAGAGTAGGTATGGGGGATTAGACAAAATAGAGTAGGTATGCGGGATTAGATATAATAGAGTAGGTATGGGGATTAGATGTAATAGAGTAGGTATGGGGATTAGATGTAATAGAGTAGGTATGGGGGATTAGACATAATAGAGTAGGTATGGGGGATTAGATGTAATAGAGTAGGTATGGGGGATTAGATATAATACAGTAGGTATGGGGGATTAGCTGTAATAGATTAGGTATGGGGATTAGCTGTAATTGAGTTGATATGGGGGGTGAGACATCATGTAATAGGTATGGGGGATGAGATGTAATAGAGTAGGTATGGGGGATTAGACATACTAGAGTAGGTATGGGGGATTAGACATACTAGAGTAGGTATGGGGGATTAGATGTAATAGAGTAGATATGGGGGATTAGATGTAATAGAGTAGGTATGGGGGATTAGATATAATACAGTAGGTATGGGGGATTAGCTGTAATAGATTAGGTATGGGTATTAGCTGTAATTGAGTTGATATGGGGGGTGAGACATGTAATAGGTATGGGGAATTAGACGTAATAGAGTAGGTATGGGGGATTAGACATAATAGAGTAGGTATGGGAGATTAGACATCATGTAGTAGGTATGGGGGATTAGACATATTGTGGTAGGTATGGGGGATTAGCTGTAATAGAGTAGGTATGGGGGATTAGATGTAATAGAGTAGGCTTGGGGGATTAGATGTAATAGAGTAGGTATGGGGGATTAGACGTAATAGAGTAGGTATGGGGGATTAGACATATTGTAGTAGGTATGGGAGATTTAGATGTAATAGAGTAGGTATGGGGGATTAGACATCATGTAATATGATTGGGGGATTAGATATAATAGAGTAGGTATGGGGATTAGATGTAATAGAGTAGGTATGGGGGATTAGACATCATGTAATATGAATGGGGGATTAGATATAATAGAGTAGGTATGGGGATTAGCTGTAATTGAGTTGATATGGGGGATGAGACATCATGTAATAGGTATGGGGGATTAGACGTAATAGAGTAGGTATGGGGGATTAGACAAAATAGAGTAGGTATGGGGGATTAGATATAATAGAGTAGGTATGGGGATTAGATGTAATAGAGTAGGTATGGGGGATTAGACATCATGTAATATGAATGGGGGATTAGATATAATAGAGTAGGTATGGGGATTAGATGTAATAGAGTATGTATGGGGATTAGATGTAATAGAGTAGGTATGGGGGATTAGACATCATGTAATATGAATGGGGGATTAGATATAATAGAGTAGGTATGGGGATTAGATGTAATAGAGTAGGTATGGGGATTAGATGTAATAGAGTCATTTGGGGGATTAGATGTAATAGAGTAGGTATGGGGGATTAGATATAATAGAGTAGGTATGGGGGATACGATGTAATAGAGTAGGTATGGGGGATTAGATGTAATAGAGTAGGTATGGGGGATTAGGTGTAATAGAGTAGATATGGGGGATTAGGTGTAATAGAGTAGATATGGGGGATTAGGTGTAATAGAGTAGATATGGGGGATTAGGTGTAATAGAGTAGATATGGGGGATTAGGTGTAATAGAGTAGATATGGGGGATTAGATGTAATAGAGTAGATATGGGGGATTAGATGTAATAGAGTAGATATGGAGGAATATATGTAATAGAGTAGCTATGGGGGATTAGATATAATACAGTAGGTATGGGGGATTAGATATAATACAGTAGGTATGGGGGATTAGATATAATACAGTAGGTATAGGGGATTAGATGTAATAGAGTAGATATGGGGGATTAGGTGTAATAGAGTAGGTATGGGGGATTAGGTGTAATAGAGTAGGTATGGGGGATTAGGTGTAATAGAGTAGGTATGGGGGATTAGGTGTAATAGAGTAGGTATGGGGGATTAGGTGTAATAGAGTAGGTATGGGGGATTAGGTGTAATAGAGTAGGTATGGGGGATACGATGTAATAGAGTAGGTATGGGGGATTAGATATAATAGAGTAGGTATGGGGGATAAACTGTAATAGAGTAGGTATGGGGGATTAGACATATTGTAGTAGGTATGGGAGATTAGATGTAATAGAGTAGATATGGGGGATTAGATGTAATAGAGTAGGTATGGGGGATTAGATGTAATAGAGTAGGTATGGGGATTAGACGTAATAGAGTAGGTATGGGGGATTAGATGTAATAGAGTAGGTATGGGGGATTAGACATATTGTAGTAGGTATGGGAGATTAGATGTAATAGAGTAGATATGGGGGATTAGATGTAATAGAGTAGGTATGGGGGATTAGACATATTGTAGTAGGTATGGGAGATTAGATGTAATAGAGTAGATATGGGGGATTAGATGGAATAGAGTAGGTATGGGGGATTATATATTTTAGAGTAGGTATGGGGCATTAGACATCATGTAATAGGTATGGGGGATGAGATGTAATAGAGTAGGTATGGGGGATTAGACATAATAGAGTAGGTTTGGGGGATTAGACATAATATAGTAGGTATGGGGGATTAGATGTAATAGAGTAGATATGGGGGATTGGATGTAATAGAGTAGGTATGGGGGATTAGGTGTAATAGATTAGGTATGGTGGATTAGATATAATATAGTATGTATGGGGAATTAGCTGTAATAGAGTAGGTGTGGGGGATTAGATGTAATAGAGTAGATATGGGGGATTAGGTGTAATAGAGTAGATATGGGGGATTAGGTGTAATAGAGTAGGTATGGGGGATTAGGTGTAATAGAGTAGGTATGGGGGATTAGGTATAATAGAGTAGGTATGGGGGATTAGGTGTAATAGAGTATGTATGGGGAATTAGCTGTAATAGAGTAGGTATGGGGGATACGATGTAATAGAGTAGGTATGGGGATTAGGTGTAATAGAGTAGGTATGGGGGATTAGGTGTAATAGAGTAGGTTTGGGGGATTAGACGTAATAGAGTAGATATGGGGGATTGGATGTAATAGAGTAGGTATGGGGATTATGTGTAATAGAGTAGGTGTGGGGGATTAGATATAATACAGTAGGTATGGGGGATTAGATATAATACAGTAGGTATTGGGGATTAGATGTAATAGAGTAGATATGGGGGATTAGGTGTAATAGAGTATGTATGTGGGATTAGGTGTAATAGAGTAGGTATGGGGGATTAGGTGTAATAGAGTAGGTATGGGGGATTAGATGTAAGAGAGTGGGTATGGGGGATTAGATATAATAGAGTAGGTATGGGGGATTAGATGTAATAGAGTAGGTATGGGGGATTAGATGTAATAGAGTAGATATGGAGGATTATATGTAATATAGTAGGTATGGGGGATTAGATGTAATAGAGTAGGTATGGGGGATTAGATGTAATAGAGTGGGTATGGGGGATTAGGTGTAATAGTGTAGGTATGGGGGATTAGGTGTAATAGAGTAGGTATGAGGGATTAGGTGTAATAGAGTAGATATGGGGGATTAGATGTAATAGAGTAGATATGGGGGATTAGATGTAATAGAGTAGGTATGGGGGATTAGACAAAATAGAGTAGGTATGGGGGATTAGATATAATAGAGTAGGTATGGGGATTAGATGTAATAGAGTAGGTATGGGGATTAGATGTAATAGAGTAGGTATGGGGGATTAGACATCATGTAATATGAATGGGGGATTAGATATAATAGAGTAGGTATGGGGATTAGATGTAATAGAGTAGGTATGGGGATTAGATGTAATAGAGTCATTTGGGGGATTAGATGTAATAGAGTAGGTATGGGGGATTAGATATAATAGAGTAGGTATGGGGGATACGATGTAATAGAGTAGGTATGGGGGATTAGATGTAATAGAGTAGGTATGGGGGATTAGGTGTAATAGAGTAGGTATGGGGGATTAGGTGTAATAGAGTAGATATGGGGGATTAGGTGTAATAGAGTAGATATGGGGGATTAGGTGTAATAGAGTAGATATGGGGGATTAGGTGTAATAGAGTAGATATGGGGGATTAGATGTAATAGAGTAGATATGGGGGATTAGATGTAATAGAGTAGATATGGGGAATATATGTAATAGAGTAGCTATGGGATTAGATGTAATAGAGTAGGTATGGGGATTAGATATAATACAGTAGGTATGGGGGATTAGATATAATACAGTAGGTATGGGGGATTAGATTAGATAGTAATTAGATGTAATAGAGTAGATATGGGGGATTAGGTGTAATAGAGTAGGTATGGGGGATTAGGTGTAATAGAGTAGGTATGGGGGATTAGGTGTAATAGAGTAGGTATGGGGGATTAGGTGTAATAGAGTAGGTATGGGGGATTAGGTGTAATAGAGTAGGTATGGGGGATTAGGTGTAATAGAGTAGGTATGGGGGATACGATGTAATAGAGTAGGTATGGGGGATTAGATATAATAGAGTAGGTATGGGGGATAAACTGTAATAGAGTAGGTATGGGGGATTAGACATATTGTAGTAGGTATGGGAGATTAGATGTAATAGAGTAGATATGGGGGATTAGATGTAATAGAGTAGGTATGGGGGATTAGATGTAATAGAGTAGGTATGGGGATTAGACGTAATAGAGTAGGTATGGGGGATTAGATGTAATAGAGTAGGTATGGGGGATTAGACATATTGTAGTAGGTATGGGAGATTAGATGTAATAGAGTAGATATGGGGGATTAGATGTAATAGAGTAGATATGGGGGATTAGATGTAATAGAGTAGGTATGGGGGATTAGATGTAATAGAGTAGGTATGGGGATTAGACGTAATAGAGTAGGTATGGGGGATTAGATGTAATAGAGTAGGTATGGGGGATTAGACATATTGTAGTAGGTATGGGAGATTAGATGTAATAGAGTAGATATGGGGGATTAGATGTAATAGAGTAGGTATGGGGGATTAGACATATTGTAGTAGGTATGGGAGATTAGATGTAATAGAGTAGATATGGGGGATTAGATGGAATAGAGTAGGTATGGGGGATTATATATTTTAGAGTAGGTATGGGGCATTAGACATCATGTAATAGGTATGGGGGATGAGATGTAATAGAGTAGGTATGGGGGATTAGACATAATAGAGTAGGTTTGGGGGATTAGACATAATATAGTAGGTATGGGGGATTAGATGTAATAGAGTAGATATGGGGGATTGGATGTAATAGAGTAGGTATGGGGGATTAGGTGTAATAGATTAGGTATGGTGGATTAGATATAATATAGTATGTATGGGGAATTAGCTGTAATAGAGTAGGTGTGGGGGATTAGATGTAATAGAGTAGATATGGGGGATTAGGTGTAATAGAGTAGATATGGGGGATTAGGTGTAATAGAGTAGATATGGGGGATTAGGTGTAATAGAGTAGATATGGGGGATTAGGTGTAATAGAGTAGATATGGGGGATTAGATGTAATAGAGTAGATATGGGGGATTAGATGTAATAGAGTAGATATGGAGGAATATATGTAATAGAGTAGCTATGGGGGATTAGATATAATACAGTAGGTATGGGGGATTAGATATAATACAGTAGGTATGGGGGATTAGATATAATACAGTAGGTATGGGGATGTAATTAGAGTAGATATATGGGGGATTAGGTGTAATAGAGTAGGTATGGGGGATTAGGTGTAATAGAGTAGGTATGGGGGATTAGGTGGAGGGTATTAGGTGTAATAGAGTAGGTATGGGGGATTATGGGGGATTAGAGTGGTGTAATAGAGTATATGGGGGATTAGGTGTAATAGAGTAGGTATGGGGGATTAGGTGTAATAGAGTAGGTATGGGGGATTAGATGTAATAGAGTAGGTATGGGGGATTAGATATAATAGAGTAGGTATGGGGATAAACTGTAATAGAGTAGGTATGGGGGATTAGACATATTGTAGTAGGTATGGGAGATTAGATGTAATAGAGTAGATATGGGGGATTAGATGTAATAGAGTAGGTATGGGGGATTAGATGTAATAGAGTAGGTATGGGGATTAGATGTAATAGAGTAGGTATGGGGGATTAGATGTAATAGAGTAGGTATGGGGATTAGACATATTGTAGTAGGTATGGGGATTAGATGTAATAGAGTAGATATGGGGGATTAGATGTAATAGAGTAGATATGGGGGATTAGATGTAATAGAGTAGGTATGGGGGATTAGATGTAATAGAGTAGGTATGGGGATTAGATGTAATAGAGTAGGTATGGGGATTAGATGTAATAGAGTAGGTATGGGGGATTAGACATATTGTAGTAGTATGGGAGATTAGATGTAATAGAGTAGATATGGGGGATTAGATGTAATAGAGTAGGTATGGGGGATTAGACATATTGTAGTAGGTATGGGAGATTAGATGTAATAGAGTAGATATGGGGGATTAGATGGAATAGAGTAGGTATGGGGGATTATATATTTTAGAGTAGGTATGGGGCATTAGACATCATGTAATAGGTATGGGGGATGAGATGTAATAGAGTAGGTATGGGGGATTAGACATAATAGAGTAGGTTTGGGGGATTAGACATAATATAGTAGGTATGGGGGATTAGATGTAATAGAGTAGATATGGGGGATTGGATGTAATAGAGTAGGTATGGGGGATTAGGTGTAATAGATTAGGTATGGTGGATTAGATATAATATAGTATGTATGGGGAATTAGCTGTAATAGAGTAGGTGTGGGGGATTAGATGTAATAGAGTAGATATGGGGGATTAGGTGTAATAGAGTAGATATGGGGGATTAGGTGTAATAGAGTAGGTATGGGGGATTAGGTGTAATAGAGTAGGTATGGGGGATTAGGTATAATAGAGTAGGTATGGGGGATTAGGTGTAATAGAGTATGTATGGGGAATTAGCTGTAATAGAGTAGGTATGGGGGATACGATGTAATAGAGTAGGTATGGGGATTAGGTGTAATAGAGTAGGTATGGGGGATTAGGTGTAATAGAGTAGGTTTGGGGGATTAGACGTAATAGAGTAGATATGGGGGATTGGATGTAATAGAGTAGGTATGGGGATTATGTGTAATAGAGTAGGTGTGGGGGATTAGATATAATACAGTAGGTATGGGGGATTAGATATAATACAGTAGGTATTGGGGATTAGATGTAATAGAGTAGATATGGGGGATTAGGTGTAATAGAGTATGTATGTGGGATTAGGTGTAATAGAGTAGGTATGGGGGATTAGGTGTAATAGAGTAGGTATGGGGGATTAGATGTAAGAGAGTGGGTATGGGGGATTAGATATAATAGAGTAGGTATGGGGGATTAGATGTAATAGAGTAGGTATGGGGGATTAGATGTAATAGAGTAGGTATGGGGGATTAGACATCATGTAATATGAATGGGGGATTAGATATAATAGAGTAGGTATGGGGATTAGCTGTAATTGAGTTGATATGGGGGATGAGACATCATGTAATAGGTATGGGGGATTAGACGTAATAGAGTAGGTATGGGGGATTAGACAAAATAGAGTAGGTATGGGGGATTAGATATAATAGAGTAGGTATGGGGATTAGATGTAATAGAGTAGGTATGGGGATTAGATGTAATAGAGTAGGTATGGGGGATTAGACATCATGTAATATGAATGGGGGATTAGATATAATAGAGTAGGTATGGGGATTAGATGTAATAGAGTATGTATGGGGATTAGATGTAATAGAGTAGGTATGGGGGATTAGACATCATGTAATATGAATGGGGGATTAGATATAATAGAGTAGGTATGGGGATTAGATGTAATAGAGTAGGTATGGGGATTAGATGTAATAGAGTCATTTGGGGGATTAGATGTAATAGAGTAGGTATGGGGGATTAGATATAATAGAGTAGGTATGGGGGATACGATGTAATAGAGTAGGTATGGGGGATTAGATGTAATAGAGTAGGTATGGGGGATTAGGTGTAATAGAGTAGATATGGGGGATTAGGTGTAATAGAGTAGATATGGGGGATTAGGTGTAATAGAGTAGATATGGGGGATTAGGTGTAATAGAGTAGATATGGGGGATTAGGTGTAATAGAGTAGATATGGGGGATTAGATGTAATAGAGTAGATATGGGGGATTAGATGTAATAGAGTAGATATGGAGGAATATATGTAATAGAGTAGATATGGGGGATTAGGTGTAATAGAGTAGGTATGGGGGATTAGGTGTAATAGAGTAGGTATGGGGGATTAGGTGTAATAGAGTAGGTATGGGGGATTAGGTGTAATAGAGTAGGTATGGGGGATTAGGTGTAATAGAGTAGGTATGGGGGATTAGGTGTAATAGAGTAGGTATGGGGGATTAGATGTAATAGAGTAGGTATGGGGGATTAGATATAATAGAGTAGGTATGGGGGATAAACTGTAATAGAGTAGGTATGGGGGATTAGACATATTGTAGTAGGTATGGGAGATTAGATGTAATAGAGTAGATATGGGGGATTAGATGTAATAGAGTAGGTATGGGGGATTAGATGTAATAGAGTAGGTATGGGGATTAGATGTAATAGAGTAGGTATGGGGGATTAGATGTAATAGAGTAGGTATGGGGGATTAGACATATTGTAGTAGGTATGGGAGATTAGATGTAATAGAGTAGATATGGGGGATTAGATGTAATAGAGTAGGTATGGGGGATTAGACATCATGTAATATGAATGGGGGATTAGATATAATAGAGTAGGTATGGGGATTAGCTGTAATTGAGTTGATATGGGGGATGAGACATCATGTAATAGGTATGGGGGATTAGACGTAATAGAGTAGGTATGGGGGATTAGACAAAATAGAGTAGGTATGGGGGATTAGACAAAATAGAGTAGGTATGGGGGATTAGATATAATAGAGTAGGTATGGGGATTAGATGTAATAGAGTAGGTATGGGGATTAGATGTAATAGAGTAGGTATGGGGGATTAGACATCATGTAATATGAATGGGGGATTAGATATAATAGAGTAGGTATGGGGATTAGATGTAATAGAGTATGTATGGGGATTAGATGTAATAGAGTAGGTATGGGGGATTAGACATCATGTAATATGAATGGGGGATTAGATATAATAGAGTAGGTATGGGGATTAGATGTAATAGAGTAGGTATGGGGATTAGATGTAATAGAGTCATTTGGGGGATTAGATGTAATAGAGTAGGTATGGGGGATTAGATATAATAGAGTAGGTATGGGGGATACGATGTAATAGAGTAGGTATGGGGGATTAGATGTAATAGAGTAGGTATGGGGGATTAGGTGTAATAGAGTAGATATGGGGGATTAGGTGTAATAGAGTAGATATGGGGGATTAGGTGTAATAGAGTAGATATGGGGGATTAGGTGTAATAGAGTAGATATGGGGGATTAGGTGTAATAGAGTAGATATGGGGGATTAGATGTAATAGAGTAGATATGGGGGATTAGATGTAATAGAGTAGATATGGAGGAATATATGTAATAGAGTAGCTATGGGGGATTAGATATAATACAGTAGGTATGGGGGATTAGATATAATACAGTAGGTATGGGGGATTAGATATAATACAGTAGGTATGGGGGATTAGATGTAATAGAGTAGATATGGGGGATTAGGTGTAATAGAGTAGGTATGGGGGATTAGGTGTAATAGAGTAGGTATGGGGGATTAGACAAAATAGAGTAGGTATGGGGGATTAGATATAATAGAGTAGGTATGGGGATTAGATGTAATAGAGTAGGTATGGGGATTAGATGTAATAGAGTAGGTATGGGGGATTAGACATCATGTAATAGGTATGGGGGATTAGACGTAATAGAGTAGGTATGGGGGATTAGACAAAATAGAGTAGGTATGGGGGATTAGATATAATAGAGTAGGTATGGGGATTAGATGTAATAGAGTAGGTATGGGGATTAGATGTAATAGAGTAGGTATGGGGGATTAGACATCATGTAATATGAATGGGGATTAGATATAATAGAGTAGGTATGGGGATTAGATGTAATAGAGTATGTATGGGGATTAGATGTAATAGAGTAGGTATGGGGGATTAGACATCATGTAATATGAATGGGGGATTAGATATAATAGAGTAGGTATGGGGATTAGATGTAATAGAGTAGGTATGGGGATTAGATGTAATAGAGTCATTTGGGGGATTAGATGTAATAGAGTAGGTATGGGGGATTAGATATAATAGAGTAGGTATGGGGGATACGATGTAATAGAGTAGGTATGGGGGATTAGATGTAATAGAGTAGGTATGGGGGATTAGGTGTAATAGAGTAGATATGGGGGATTAGGTGTAATAGAGTAGATATGGGGGATTAGGTGTAATAGAGTAGATATGGGGGATTAGGTGTAATAGAGTAGATATGGGGGATTAGGTGTAATAGAGTAGATGTAATAGAGTAGATATGGGGGATTAGATGTAATAGAGTAGATATGGAGGAATATATGTAATAGAGTAGAGTATATGGGGGATTAGGTGTAATTAGGTATGGGGGATTAGGTGTAATAGAGTAGGTATGGGGGATTAGGTGTAATAGAGTAGGTATGGGGGATTAGGTGTAATAGAGTAGGTATGGGGGATTAGGTGTAATAGAGTAGGTATGGGGGATTAGGTGTAATAGAGTAGGTATGGGGGATTAGGATGTAATAGAGTAGGTATGGGGGATTAGATATAATAGAGTAGGTATGGGGGATAAACTGTAATAGAGTAGGTATGGGGGATTAGACATATTGTAGTAGGTATGGGAGATTAGATGTAATAGAGTAGATATGGGGGATTAGATGTAATAGAGTAGGTATGGGGGATTAGATGTAATAGAGTAGGTATGGGGATTAGACGTAATAGAGTAGGTATGGGGGATTAGATGTAATAGAGTAGGTATGGGGGATTAGACATATTGTAGTAGGTATGGGAGATTAGATGTAATAGAGTAGATATGGGGGATTAGATGTAATAGAGTAGGTATGGGGGATTAGACATCATGTAATATGTAATGGGGGATTAGATATAATAGAGTAGGTATGGGGATTAGCTGTAATTAGTTGATATATGGGGATGAGACATCATAGAGTAGGTATGGGGGATTAGATGTAATAGAGTAGGTATGGGGGATTAGACAAAATAGTATGGTATTAGGGGGATTAGACAAAATAGAGTAGGTATGGGGGATTAGATATAATAGAGTAGGTATGGGGATTAGATGTAATAGAGTAGGTATGGGGGATTAATAGAGTAGGTATGGGGGATTAGACATATGTATATGAATGGGGATTAGATGTAATAGAGTAGGTATGGGGATTAGATGTAATAGAGTATGTATGGGGATTAGATGTAATAGAGTAGGTATGGGGGATTAGACATAATAGTAGATGAATGGGGTTTGATTAGATGGGTATGGGGATTAGATGTAATAGAGTAGGTATGGGGATTAGATGTAATAGAGTAGGTTGGGGGATTAGATGTAATAGAGTAGGTATGGGGGATTAGATATAATAGAGTAGGTATGGGGGATTAGATGTAATAGAGTAGGTATGGGGGATTAGATGTAATAGAGTAGGTATGGGGATTAGGTGTAATAGAGTAGTATATGGGGTTAGGTGTAATAGAGTAGATATGGGGGATTAGGTGTAATAGAGTAGATATGGGGGATTAATAGGTGTAATAGAGTAGATATGGGGGATTAGGTGTAATAGAGTAGATATGGGGGATTAGATGTAATAGAGTAGATATGGGGGATTAGATGTAATAGAGTAGATATGGAGGATTATATGTAATAGAGTAGCTATGGGGGATTAGATATAATACAGTAGGTATGGGGGATTAGATATAATACAGTAGGTATGGGGGATTAGATATAATACAGTAGGTATGGGGGATTAGATGTAATAGAGTAGATATGGGGGATTAGGTGTAATAGAGTAGGTATGGGGGATTAGGTGTAATAGAGTAGGTATGGGGGATTAGGTGTAATAGAGTAGGTATGGGGGATTAGGTGTAATAGAGTAGGTATGGGGGATTAGGTGTAATAGAGTAGGTATGGGGGATTAGGTGTAATAGAGTAGGTATGGGGGATTAGGTGAATAATAGATGTAGGTATGGGGGGGGATTAGATATAATAGAGTAATAGATAAACTGTAATAGAGTAGGTATGGGGGATTAGACATATTGTGGTAGGTATGGGAGATTAGATGTAATAGAGTAGATATGGGGGATTAGATGTAATAGAGTAGGTATGGGGGATTAGATGTAATAGAGTAGGTATGGGGATTAGACGTAATAGAGTAGGTATGGGGGATTAGATGTAATAGAGTAGGTATGGGGGATTAGACATATTGTAGTAGGTATGGGAGATTAGATGTAATAGAGTAGATATGGGGGATTAGATGGAATAGAGTAGGTATGGGGGATTATATATTTTAGAGTAGGTATGGGGGATTAGATCATGTAATATGGGGGATGTAATAGAGTAGGTATGGGGGATAGAGATGTAATAGAGTAGGTATGGGGGATTAGATGTAATAGAGTAGATATGGGGGATTGGATGTAATAGAGTAGGTATGGGGGATTAGGTGTAATAGAGTAGGTATGGGGATTAGATATAATATAGTATGTATGGGGAATTAGCTGTAATAGAGTAGGTATGGGGATTAGGTGTAATAGAGTAGGTATGGGGGATTAGGTGTAATAGAGTAGGTATGGGGGATTAGGTGTAATAGAGTAGGTATGGGGGATTAGGTATAATAGAGTAGGTATGGGGGATTAGGTGTAATAGAGTAGGTTTGGGGGATTAGACGTAATAGAGTAGATATGGGGGATTGGATGTAATAGAGTAGGTATGGGGATTATGTGTAATAGAGTAGGTGTGGGGGATTAGATATAATACAGTAGGTATGGGGGATTAGATATAATACAGTAGGTATTGGGGATTAGATGTAATAGAGTAGATATGGGGGATTAGGTGTAATAGAGTATGTATGTGGGATTAGGTGTAATAGAGTAGGTATGGGGAATTAGATGTAATAGAGTCGTTTGGGGGATTAGATGTAATAGAGTAGGTATGGGGGATTAGATATAATAGAGTAGGTATGGGGGATACGATGTAATAGAGTAGGTATGGGGGATTAGATGTAATAGAGTAGATATGGGGGATTAGATGTAATAGAGTAGATATGGAGGATTAGATGTAATAGAGCAGATATGGAGGATTATATGTAATAGAGTAGGTATGGAGGATTATATGTAATAGAGTAGGTATGGGGGACTAGATATAATACAGTAGGTATGGGGGATTAGATATAATACAGTAGGTATGGGGGATTAGATGTAATAGAGTAGATATGGGGGATTAGGTGTAATAGAGTAGGTATGGGGGATTAGGTGTAATAGAGTAGGTATGGGGGATTAGGTGTAATAGAGTAGGTATGGGGGATTAGGTGTAATAGAGTAGGTATGGGGGATTAGGTGTAATAGAGTAGGTATGGGGGATTAGGTGTAATAGAGTAGGTATGGGGGATTAGGTGTAATAGAGTAGGTATGGGGGATTAGCTGTAATAGAGTGGGTATGGGGGATTAGACATAATAGAGTAGCTATGGGGGATTAGATGTAATAGAGTAGATATGGGGGATTAGGTGTAATAGAGTATGTATGGGGGATTAGGTGTAATAGAGTAGGTATGGGGGATTAGGTGTAATAGAGTAGGTATGGGGGATTAGGTGTAATAGAGTAGGTATGGGGGATTAGCTGTAATAGAGTAGATATGGAGGATTAGATGTAATAGAGCAGATATGGAGGATTATATGTAATAGAGTAGGTATGGAGGATTATATGTAATAGAGTAGGTATGGGGGACTAGATATAATACAGTAGGTATGGGGGATTAGATATAATACAGTAGGTATGGGGGATTAGATGTAATAGAGTAGATATGGGGGATTAGGTGTAATAGAGTAGGTATGGGGGATTAGGTGTAATAGAGTAGGTATGGGGGATTAGGTGTAATAGAGTAGGTATGGGGGATTAGGTGTAATAGAGTAGGTATGGGGGATTAGGTGTAATAGAGTAGGTATGGGGGATTAGGTGTAATAGAGTAGGTATGGGGGATTAGGTGTAATAGAGTAGGTATGGGGGATTAGCTGTAATAGAGTGGGTATGGGGGATTAGACATAATAGAGTAGCTATGGGGGATTAGATGTAATAGAGTAGATATGGGGGATTAGGTGTAATAGAGTATGTATGGGGGATTAGGTGTAATAGAGTAGGTATGGGGGATTAGGTGTAATAGAGTAGGTATGGGGGATTAGGTGTAATAGAGTAGGTATGGGGGATTAGCTGTAATAGAGTGGGTATGGGGGATTAGATGTAGGTAGAGTAGATATGATTAGATGTAGGTAATAGAGTGGGTATGGGGGATTAGGTGTAATAGAGTAGGTATGGGGGATTAGGTGTAATAGAGTAGGTATGGGGGATTAGGTGTAATAGAGTAGATATGGGGGATTAGACATCATGTAATAGGTATGGGGGATTAGATGTAATAGAGTAGGTATGGGGGATTAGATGTAATAGAGTGGGTATGGGGGATTAGGTGTAATAGAGTAGGTATGGGGGATTAGGTGTAATAGAGTAGGTATGGGGGATTAGGTGTAATAGAGTAGATATGGGGGATTAGACATCATGTAATAGGTATGGGGGATTAGATGTAATAGAGCAGGTATGGGGGATTAGGTGTAATAGAGTAGATATGGGGGATTAGGTTTAATAGAGTAGGTATAGGGGATTAGGTGTAATAGAGTAGGTATGGGGGATTAGGTGTAATAGAGTAGGTATGGGGGATTAGGTGTAATAGAGTAGGTATGGGGGATTAGATATAATAGAGTAGGTATGGGGGATTAGGTGTAATAGATTGGTTATGGGGGATTAGATATAATAGAGTAGGTATGGGGGATAAACTGTAATAGAGTAGGTATGGGGGATTAGACATATTGTGGTAGGTATGGGAGATTAGATGTAATAGAGTAGATATGGGGGATTAGATGTAATAGAGTAGGTATGGGGGATTAGATGTAATAGAGTAGGTATGGGGATTAGACGTAATAGAGTAGGTATGGGGGATTAGATGTAATAGAGTAGGTATGGGGGATTAGACATATTGTAGTAGGTATGGGAGATTAGATGTAATAGAGTAGATATGGGGGATTAGATGGAATAGAGTAGGTATGGGGGATTATATATTTTAGAGTAGGTATGGGGGATTAGACATCATGTAATAGGTATGGGGGATGAGATGTAATAGAGTAGGTATGGGGGATTAGATGTAATAGAGTAGATATGGGGGATTGGATGTAATAGAGTAGGTATGGGGGATTAGGTGTAATAGAGTAGGTATGGGGGATTAGATATAATATAGTATGTATGGGGAATTAGCTGTAATAGAGTAGGTATGGGGATTAGGTGTAATAGAGTAGGTATGGGGGATTAGATATAATACAGTAGGTATGGGGATTAGATGTAATAGAGTAGATATGGGGGATTAGGTGTAATAGAGTAGGTATGGGGGATTAGGTGTAATAGAGTAGGTATGGGGGATTAGGTATAATAGAGTAGGTATGGGGGATTAGGTGTAATAGAGTATTTGTGTGGGATTAGGTGTAATAGAGTAGGTATGGGGGATTAGGTGTAATAGAGTAGGTATGGGGGATTAGATGAAATAGAGCAGGTATGGGGGATTAGATGAAATAGAGCAGATATGGGGGATTAGATGTCATAGAGTAGGTATGGGGGATTAGATGTCATATAGTAGGTATGGGGGATTAGATGTAATAGAGTAGGTATGGGCGATTAGATATAATAGAGTAGGTATGGGGGATTAGACATAATTAGGTAAATGAGAGCATTGAAAAGATCAGCCTAGTCACTTGTATTAATAAGGGGACGGGACACTACAGTGTTATGTGGTTACGGAACATTCAACAGAGTAGAGGTCAACCGATTAATCTGAATGGCCGAGTAATTAGGGCCGATTTCAAATTTTCATAACAATCGGAAATCGGTATTTTTGGGCGCTTATTTCCGATTTAAAAAAAAATGTAATTATTTTTTATTTTGGTTACCTTTATTTAACTAGGCAAGTCAGTGCCAAGAACACATTCCTATTGTCAATGACGGCCTAGGAACGGTGGGTTAAATGCCTTGTTCAGGGGCAGAACGACAGATTTACAGTACAGTTAACTAGTCCAACGCTCTAACCATTGCACTCCACGAGGAGCCTGCCTGTTACGCGAATGCAGTAGAAGCCAAGGTAAATTGCTAGCTTGCATTAAATTTATCTTATAAAAAACAATTTATCATAATCACTAGTTATAACTACTAATCCAGGTTAGCAGGCAATATTAACCAGGTGAAATTGTGTCATTTCTCTTGCGTTAATTGCATGCAGAGTCAGGGTATATGCAAGAGTTTGGGCCGCCTGGCTGATTGTGAACTAATTTGCCAGAATTTTACGTCATTATGACATAACTGTAACGGCTTTCTTCTACCTCCTTCTCTGACGAAGAGGTGGAATAAGGATCGGACCAAAATGCAACGTGGTTCGTTCGATACATCTTTAATTATGACGAAACACGAACAATACAAAACAACAAACGTCGAAAACCGAAACAGCCCTGACTGGTGCAACAAACACAGAGACAGGAACAATCACCCACAAACACACAGTGAAACCCAGGCTACCTAAATATGGTTCCCAATCAGAGACAACAATAATCACCTGACTCTGATTGAGAACTGCCTCAGGCAGCCATGGACTAATCTATACACCCCACACAACCCCAAGACGAAACACACTACAAATAAACCCATGTCACACCCTGGCCTGACTCAATAAATGAAGATAACATAATAAATATAGACCAGGGCGTGACAGAACCCCCCTAAGGTGCGGACTCCCGGACGCACATCAAAACAATAGGGAGGGTCCGGGTGGGCACCTGTCCATGGCGGCGGCTCCGGCTCGGGACGTGGAACCCACTCTATGAATGTCTTAGTCCCCCCTCCTCGCGTCCTAGGATTGTCCACCCTCTCCGCCGACCATGGCCTAGTAGTCCTCACCCAGAACCCCACTGGACTGAGGGGCAGCTCGGGACAGAGGGGCAGCTCGGGACAGAGGGGCAGCTCGGGACAGAGAGGAAGCCCAGCACTGAGAGGAAGCCCAGCACTGAGAGGAAGCCCATCCAGGCAGTTGAATCCAGCAGATCCTGGCTGGCTGGCAGTTCTGGCAGATCCTTGCTGACTGGCGGATCTAGAAGTGTCTGGTTGACTAGCGGATCTGGAAGAGTCTGGTTGACTAGCGGATCTGGAAGAGTCTGGTTGACTAGCGGATCTGGAAGAGTCTGGCTGACTGGCAGATCTGGAAGAGTCTGGCTGACTGGCAGATCTGGAAGAGTCTGGCTGACTGGCAGATCTGGAAGAGTCTGGCTGACTGGCAGATCTGGAAGAGTCTGGCTGACTGGCAGATCTGGAAGAGTCTGGCTGACTGGCAGATCTGGAAGAGTCTGTCTGACTGGCAGATCTGGAAGAGTCTGTCTGACTGGCAGATCTGGAAGAGTCTGTCTGACTGGCAGATCTGGAAGAGTCTGTCTGACTGGCAGATCTGGAAGAGTCTGTCTCCTCGCACGCGCTCTCACCACTGGTGTCCCCCAGGGCTCTGTTCTAGGCCCTCTCCTATTCTCGCTATACACCAAGTCACTTGGCTCTGTCATAACCTCACATGGTCTCTCCTATCATTGCTATGCAGACGACACACAATTAATCTTCTCCTTTCCCCCTTCTGATGACCAGGTGGCGAATCGCATCTCTGCATGTCTGGCAGACATATCAGTGTGGATGACGGATCACCACCTCAAGCTGAACCTCGGCAAGACGGAGCTGCTCTTCCTCCCGGGGAAGGACTGCCCGTTCCATGATCTCGCCATCACGGTTGACAACTCCATTGTGTCCTCCTCCCAGAGCGCTAAGAACCTTGGCGTGAGCCTGGACAACACCCTGTCGTTCTCAACTAACATCAAGGCGGTGGCCCGTTCCTGTAGGTTCATGCTCTACAACATCCGCAGAGTACGACCCTGCCTCACACAGGAAGCGGCGCAGGTCCTAATCCAGGCACTTGTCATCTCCCGTCTGGATTACTGCAACTCGCTGTTGGCTGGGCTCCCTGCCTGTGCCATTAAACCCCTACAACTCATCCAGAACGCCGCAGCCCGTCTGGTGTTCAACCTTCCCAAGTTCTCTCACGTCACCCCGCTCCTCCGCTCTCTCCACTGGCTTCCAGTTGAAGCTCGCATCCGCTACAAGACCATGGTGCTTGCCTACGGAGCTGTGAGGGGAACGGCACCGCAGTACCTCCAGGCTCTGATCAGGCCCTACACCCAAACAAGGGCACTGCGTTCATCCACCTCTGGCCTGCTCGCCTCCCTACCACTGAGGAAGTACAGTTCCCGCTCAGCCCAGTCAAAACTGTTCGCTGCTCTGGCCCCCCAATGGTGGAACAAACTCCCTCACGACGCCAGGACAGCGGAGTCAATCACCACCTTCCGGAGACACCTGAAACCCCACCTCTTCAAGGAATACCTAGGATAGGATAAAGTAATCCTTCTCACCCCCCCTTAAATGATTTAGATGCACTATTGTAAAGTGGCTGTTCCACTGGATGTCAGAAGGTGAATTCACCAATTTGTAAGTCGCTCTGGATAAGAGCGTCTGCTAAATGACTTAAATGTAAATGTCTGGAAGAGTCTGTCTGACTGGTAGATCTGGAAGAGTCTGGCTGACTGGCAGATCTGGAAGAGTCTGGCTGACTGGCGGATCCTGGCAGACTGACGGCTCTGGCTGCTCCATGCAGATTGACAGCTCTGGCGGCTTCTTGCAGACTGACAGCTCTGGCTGCTCCATGCAGACTAACAGCTCTGGCAGCTCCCTGCAGACTGGCAGCTCCTTGCAGACTGGCAGCTCCCTGCAGACTGGCAGCTCCCTGCAGACTGGCAGCTCCCTGCAGACTGGCAGCTCCCTGCAGACTGGCAGCTCCCTGCAGACTGGCAGCTCCTTGCAGACTGGCAGCTCCTTGCAGACTGGCAGCTCCTTGCAGACTGGCAGCTCCTTGCAGACTGGCAGCTCCATGCAGACTGGCAGCTCCATGCAGACTGGCAGCTCCAAGCAGACTGGCAGCTCTGGCTGCTCCAAGCAGACTGACAGCTCTGGCTGCTCCATGCAGACTGACAGCTCTGGCTGCTCCATGCAGACTGGCAGCTCTGGCTGCTCCATGCAGACTGGCAGCTCTGGCTGCTCCATTCAGACTGGCAGCTCTGGCTGCTCCATGCAGACTGGCAGCTCTGGCAGCGCTAAACGGGCAGGAGACTCCGGCAACGTTGTAGAGGCGGAAGGCTCTGGCAGCGCTAAACAGGCGGGAGACTCCGGCAGCGCAGGAGAGGAGGAAGGCTCCAACAGCGCTGAACAGGCGGGAGGCTCCGGCAGCGCAGGAGAGGCGAGGCGCACTGTAGGCCTGATGCGTGGTGCTGGCACTGATGGTACTGGGCCGAGGACACGCACAGGAAGCCAGGTGCGGGGAGCTGCCACCGGAGGGCTGGTGTGTGGAGGTGGCACAGGATGGGCTAGACCGTGAAGGCGTACTGGAGATCTTGAGAGCAGTGTTGGCACAAGACGTGCAAGGCTAGGGATGTGCACAGGAGGCCTGGTGCGTGAGGCTGGCACCAACTTCACCAGCCGACTAACACGCACCTCAGGATGAGTATGGAGCGCTGACCCAGGTGCCATCAAATCCCCGACACGCTCCGTCGGGCGAATTCCATGCAAAAAGCACCAACACAGCAACTCCCTCATTTCTTTCTCCTCCAATTTCCCCATTAACTCCTTCACAGTCTCTGCTTCGCTCACCTCCAACACCGGTTCTGGTCTCCTCCTTGGCTCCTCACGATAAACAGGGAGAGTGAGCTCAGGTCTGACTCCTGACTCTGCCACACTCTCCCTGAGCCAACCCCCAAGAAATTTTTGGGGCTGACTCTCGGGCTTCCATCCACGTCGCCGCTCTGCCTCCTCATACCAGCGCCTCTCAGCTCTCGCCGCCTCCAGTTCTTCTTTGGGGCGGCGATATTCTCCAGGCTGATTCCAGGGTCCTTCTCCGAACAATTTCTCCTCCCAATTCCGGAAGTCCTGTGATCGCTGTTGCTGCCTTTGTTGCTTCTCCTGTGGCTCCTGCCCGTTGACACGTTTGCTTGGTCCGTTTGTGGTGGGTGATTCTGTAACGGCTTTCTTCTACCTCCTTCTCTGACGAAGAGGTGGAATAAGGATCGGACCAAAATGACACATGGTTCGTTCGATACATCTTTAATTATGACGAAACACGAACAATACAAAACAACAAACGTCGAAAACCGAAACAGCCCTGACTGGTGCAACAAACACAGAGACAGGAACAATCACCCACAAACACACAGTGAAACCCAGGCTACCTAAATATGGTTCCCAATCAGAGACAACGATAATCACCTGACTCTGATTGAGAACCGCCTCAGGCAGCCATGGACTAATCTATACACCCCACACAACCCCAAGACGAAACACACTACAAATAAACCCATGTCACACCCTGGCCTGACTCAATCAATGAAGATAACATAATAAATATAGACCAGGGCGTGACAATAACATTGAAGGTTGTGCAATGTAACAGGAATATTTAGATTTAGGGATGCCACCCGTTAGATAAAATACCGAACGGTTCCGTATTTCATTGAAATAATAAACGTTTTGTTTTCGAAATTATAGTTTCCGGATTCGACCATATTAATAATTTAAGGCTCGTATTTCTGTGTGTTATGTTATAATTAAGTCTATGATTTGATAGAGCAGTCTGACTGAGTGATGGTTGGCAGCAGCAGGCTCGTAAGCATTCATTCAAATAGCACTTTTGTGCGTTTTGCCAGCAGCTCTTCACAAGCACAGCGCTGTTTATGACTTCAAGCCTATCAGCCTAATGGCTGGTGTAACCAATGTGAAATGGCTAGCTAGTTAGCTGGGTGTGCGCTAATACTGTTTCAAACGTCACTCGCTTTTAGATTTGGAGTAGTTATTCCCCTTGCGCTGCAAGGGCCGCGGCTTTGTGGAGCGATGGGTAACGATGCTTCGAGTGTGGATGTTGTCGTTGTGTTCCTGCTTCGAGCCCAGGTAGGGGCGAGGAGGGGGACGGAAACTATACTGTTACACTGGCAATACTATAGTGCCTATAAGAACACCCAATAGTCAAATGTATATGAAATACAAATGGTAGAGAGAAATAGTCCTATAAATACTATATTAACTACAACCTAAAACCTCTTACCTGGGAATATTGAAGACTCATGTTAAAAGGAACCACCAACTTTCATATGTTCTCATGTCCTGAGCAAGGAACTTAAACGTTAGCTTTTTTACATGGCACATATTTTTACATGGCACATATATTGCATATTGGCACATATTACTTTCTTCTCAAACACTTTGTTTTTGCATTATTTAAACCAAATTGAAAATGTTTCATTATTTATTTGAGGCTAAATTGATTTTATTGATGCATTATATTAATTTAAAATAAGTGTTCATTCAGTATTGTTGTAATTGTCATTATTACAAATAAATAAATAAAAATCGTCCGATTTAATTGGTATCGGCTTTTTTTGGTCCTCCAATAATCGGTATCGGCGTTGAAAAATCATAATCGGTCAACCTCTATTATAGAGCATTAAACCCTGATATGGTTACGGAACATTAAACCCTGATAAGGTTACGGAGCATTAAACCCTGATAAGGTTACGGAACATTAAACCCTGATAAGGTTACGGGGCATTAAACCCTGATAAGGTTACGGAACATTTAACCCTGATAAGGTTACGGAACATTAAACCCTGATAAGGTTACGGAACATTAAACCCTGATAAGGTCACGGAACATTAAACCCTGATAAGGTTACGGAACATTAAACTGGATATGGTTACGGTGCATTAAACCCTGATAAGGTTACGGAACATGAAACCGATTAAGGTTACGGAACATGAAACCCTGATAAGGTTACGGAGCATTAAACCCTGATAAGGTTACGGAGCATTAAACCCTGATAAGGTTACGGAGCATTAAACCCTGATAAGGTTACGGGCATTAAACCCTGATAAGGTTACGGAACATTAAACCCTGATAAGGTTACGGAGCATTAAACCCTGATAAGGTTACGGAACATTAAACCCTGATAAGGTTACGGAACATTAAACCCTGATAAGGTTACGGAACATTAAACTGGATATGGTTACGGAACATTAAACTGGATATGGTTACGGAACATTAAACTGGATATGGTTACGGAACATTAAACCCTGATAAGGTTACGGAACATTAAACCCTGATAAGGTTACGGAACATTAAACCCTGATATGGTTACGGAGCATTAAACCCTGATAAGGTTACGGAACATTAAACCCTGATAAGGTTAGCATTAAACCCTGATAAGGTTAAACCCTGATAAGGTTACAACATTAAACCCTGATAAGGTTACGGAACATTAAACCCTGATATGGTTACGGAGCATTAAACCCTGATAAGGTTACGGAACATTAAACCCTGATAAGGTTACGGAACATTAAACTGGATATGGTTACGGTGCATTAAACCCTGATAAGGTTACGGAACATTAAACCCTGATAAGGTTACGGAACATTAAACCCTGATAAGGTTACGGAACATTAAACCCTGATAAGGTTACGGAACATTAAACCCTGATAAGGTTACGGAACATTAAACCCTGATAAGGTTACGGAAACCCTGATAAGGTTACGGAACATTAAACCCATTAAACCCTGATAAGGTTACGGATACATTAAACCCTGATAAGGTTACGGAACATTAAACCCTGATAAGGTTACGGAGCATTAAACCCTGATAAGGTTACGGAGCATTAAACCCTGATAAGGTTACGGAGCATTAAACCCTGATAAGGTTACGGAATTAAACATTAAAAACCCTGATAAGGTTACGGAACATTAAACCCTGATAAGGTTAAGAGCATTAAACATTAAACATTAAACCCTGATAAGGTTACGGAACATTAAACCCTGATAAGGTTACGGAACATTAAACCCTGATAAGGTTACGGAACATTAAACCCTGATAAGGTTACGGAACATTAAACCCTGATAAGGTTACGGAACATTAAACATTAAACCCTGATAAGGTTAATGGAACATTAAACATTAAACCCTGATAAGGTTACGGAACATTAAACCCTGAAACCATTAAACCCTGATAAGGTTACGGAACATTAAACCCTGATAAGGTTACGGAACATTAAACTGGATATGGTTACGGTGCATTAAACCCTGATAAGGTTACGGAACATTAAACCCTGATAAGGTTACGGAACATTAAACCCTGATAAGGTTACGGAACATTAAACCCTGATAAGGTTACGGAACATTAAACCCTGATAAGGTTACGGAACATTAAACCCTGATAAGGTTACATAAACCCTGATAAGGTTACGGAGCATTAAACCCTGATAAGGTTACGGAGCATTAAACCCTGATAAGGTTACGGAACATTAAACCCTGATAAGGTTACGGAACATTAAACCCTGATAAGGTTACGGAGCATTAAACCCTGATAAGGTTACGGAACATTAAACCCTGATAAGGTGACGGAACATTAAACCCGGATAAGGTTACGGAACCTTAAACCCTGATAAGGTTACGGAACATTAAACCGGATAAGGTTACAGAGCATTAAACCCTGATAAGGTTACGGAACATTAAACCCTGATAAGGTTACGGAACATTAAACCCTGATAAGGTTACGGAACATTAAACCCTGATAAGGTTACGGAACATTAAACCCTGATAAGGTTTAAACCCTGATAAGGTTAACATTAAACCCTGATAAGGTTACGGAACATTAAACCCTGATAAGGTTACGGAACATTAAACCCTGATAAGGTTACGGAACATTAAACCCTGATAAGGTTACGGAACATTAAACCCTGATAAGGTTACGGAACATTAAACCCTGATAAGGTTACGGAACATTAAACCCTGATAAGGTTACGGAACATTAAACTGGATATGGTTACGGAACATTAAACCCTGATAAGGTTACGGAACATTAAACCCGGATATGGTTACGGAACATTAAACCCTGATAAGGTTACGGAACATTAAACCCGGATATGGTTACGGAACATTAAACCCTGATAAGGTTACGGAACATTAAACCCGGATATGGTTACGGAACATTAAACCCTGATATGGTTACGGAACATTAAACCCTGATAAGGTTACGGAACATTAAACCCTGATAAGGTTACGGAGCATTAAACCCTGATAAGGTTACGGAACATTAAACCCTGATAAGGTTACGGAACATTAAACCCTGATAAGGTTACGGAGCATTAAACCCTGATAAGGTTACGGAGCATTAAACCCTGATAAGGTTACGGAACATTAAACCCTGATAAGATTACATTACATTTACATTTAAGTCATTTAGCAGACGCTCTTATCCAGAGCGACTTACAAATTGGTGAATTCACCTTCTGACATCCAGTGGAACAGCCACTTTACAATAGTGCATCTAAATCATTTAAGGGGGGTGAGAAGGATTACTTATCCTATCCTAGGTATTCCTTGAAGAGGTGGGGTTTCAGGTGTCTCCGGAAGGTGGTGATTGACTCCGCTGTCCTGGCGTCGTGAGGGAGTTTGTTCCACCATTGGGGGGCCAGAGCAGCGAACAGTTTTGACTGGGCTGAGCGGGAACTGTACTTCCTCAGTGGTAGGGAGGCGAGCAGGCCAGAAGTGGATGAACGCAGTGCCCTTGTTTGGGTGTAGGGCCTGATCAGAGCCTGGAGGTACTGCGGTGCCGTTCCCCTCACAGCTCCATAGGCAAGCACCATGGTCTTGTAGCGGATGCGAGCTTCAACTGGAAGCCAGTGGAGAGAGCGGAGGAGCGGGGTGACGTGAGAGAACTTGGGAAGGTTGAACACCAGACGGGCTGCGGCGTTCTGGATGAGTTGTAGGGGTTTAATGGCACAGGCAGGGAGCCCAGCCAACAGCGAGTTGCAGTAATCCAGACGGGAGATGACAAGTGCCTGGATTAGGACCTGCGCCGCTTCCTGTGTGAGGCAGGGTCGTACTCTGCGGATGTTGTAGAGCATGAACCTACAGGAACGGGCCACCGCCATGATGTTAGTTGAGAACGACAGGGTGTTGTCCAGGATCACGCCAAGGTTCTTAGCGCTCTGGGAGGAGGACACAATGGAGTTGTCAACCGTGATGGCGAGATCATGGAACGGGCAGTCCTTCCCCGGGAGGAAGAGCAGCTCCGTCTTGCCGAGGTTCAGCTTGAGGTGGTGATCCGTCATCCACACTGATATGTCTGCCAGACATGCAGAGATGCGATTCGCCAGCTGGTCATCAGAAGGGGGAAAGGAGAAGATTAATTGTGTGTCGTCTGCATAGCAATGATAGGAGAGACCATGTGAGGTTATGACAGAGCCAAGTGACTTGGTGTATAGCGAGAATAGGAGAGGGCCTAGAACAGAGCCCTGGGGGACACCAGTGGTGAGAGCGCGTGGCGAGGAGACAGATTCTGGTAGGAGCGACCTGTCAGGTAGGACGCAATCCAAGCGTGGGCCGCGCCGGAGATGCCCAACTCGGAGAGGGTGGAGAGGAGGATCTGATGGTTCACAGTATCGAATGCAGCCGATAGGTCTAGAAGGATGAGAGCAGAGGAGAGAGAGTTAGCTTTAGCAGTGCGGAGCGCCTCCGTGATACAGAGAAGAGCAGTCTCAGTTGAATGACTAGTCTTGAAACCTGACTGATTTGGATCAAGAAGGTCATTCTGAGAGAGATAGGTCACTCTGGAGAGCTGGCCAAGGACGGCACGTTCAAGAGTTTTGGAGAGAAAAGAAAGAAGGGATACTGGTCTGTAGTTGTTGACATCGGAGAGATCGAGTGTAGGTTTTTTCAGAAGGGGTGCAACTCTCGCTCTCTTGACGACGGAAGGGACGTAGCCAGCGGTCAGGGATGAGTTGATGATCGAGGTGAGGTAAGGGAGAAGGTCTCCGGAAATGGTCTGGAGAAGAGAGGAGGGGATAGGGTCAAGCGGGCAGGTTGTTGGGCGGCCGGCCGTCACAAGAAGCGAGATTTCATCTGGAGAGAGAGGGGAGAAAGAGGTCAGAGCACAGGGTAGGGCAGTGTGAGCAGAACCAGCGGTGTCGTTTGACTTAGCAAACGAGGATCGGATGTCGTCGACCTTCTTTTCAAAATGGTTGACGAAGTCATCTGCAGAGAGGGAGGAGGGGGGGAGGGGGAGGAGGATTCAGGAGGGAGGAGAAGGTGGCAAAGAGCTTCCTAGGGTTAGAGGCAGATGCTTGGAATTTAGAGTGGTAGAAAGTGGCTTTAGCAGCAGAGACAGAGGAGGAAAATGTAGAGAGGAGGGAGTGAAAGGATGCCAGGTCCGCAGGGAGGCGAGTTTTCCTCCATTTCCGCTCGGCTGCCCGGAGCCCTGTTCTGTGAGCTCGCAATGAGTCGTCGAGCCACGGAGCGGGAGGGGAGGACCGAGCCGGCCTGGAGGATAGGGGACATAGAGAGTCAAAGGATGCAGAAAGGGAAGAGAGGAGGGTTGAGGAGGCAGAATCAGGAGATAGGTTGGAGAAGGTATGAGCAGAGGGAAGAGATGATAGGATGGAAGAGGAGAGAGTAGCGGGGAGAGAGAGCGAAGGTTGGGACGGCGCGATACCATCCGAGTAGGGGCAGTGTGGAAGTGTTGGATGAGAGCGAGAGGGAAAAGGATACAAGGTAGTGGTCGGAGACTTGGAGGGGAGTTGCAATGAGGTTAGTGGGAGAACAGCATCTAGTAAAGATGAGGTCGAGCGTATTGCCTGCCTTGTGAGTAGGGGGAAGGTGAGAGGGTGAGGTCAAAAGAGGAGAGGAGTGGAAAGAAGGAGGCAGAGAGGAATGAGTCAAAGGTAGACGTGGGGAGGTTAAAGTCGCCCAGGACTGTGAGAGGTGAGCCGTCCTCAGGAAAGGAGCTTATCAAGGCATCAAGCTCATTGATGAACTCTCCGAGGGAACCTGGAGGGCGATAAATGATAAGGATGTTAAGCTTGAAAGGGCTGGTAACTGTGACAGCATGGAATTCAAAGGAGGCGATAGACAGATGGGTAAGGGGAGAAAGAGAGAATGACCACTTGGGAGAGATGAGGATCCCGGTGCCACCACCCCGCTGACCAGAAGCTCTCGGGGTGTGCGAGAACACGTGGGCGGACGAAGAGAGAGCAGTAGGAGTAGCAGTGTTATCTGTGGTGATCCATGTTTCCGTCAGTGCCAAGAAGTCGAGGGACTGGAGGGAGGCATAGGCTGAGATGAACTCTGCCTTGTTGGCCGCAGATCGGCAGTTCCAGAGGCTACCGGAGACCTGGAACTCCACGTGGGTCGTGCGCGCTGGGACCACCAGATTAGGGTGGCCGCGGCCACGCGGTGTGGAGCGTTTGTATGGTCTGTGCAGAGAGGAGAGAACAGGGATAGATAGACACATAGTTGACAGGCTACAGAAGAGGCTACGCTAATGCAAAGGAGATTGGAATGACAAGTGGACTACACGTCTCGAATGTTCAGAAAGTTAAGCTTACGTAGCAAGAATCTTATTGACTAAAATGATTGAAATGATACAGTACTGCTGGAGTAGGCTAGCTGGCAGTGGCTGCGTTGTTGACTTTGTAGGCTAGCTGGCAGTGGCTGCGTTGTTGACACTACACTAATCAAGTCGTTCCGTCGAGTGTAATAGTTTCTACAGTGCTGCTATTCGGGGGCTAGCTGGCTAGCTAGCAGTGTTGATTGCGTTACGTTACGTTAAAAGAACGACAATAGCTGGCTAGCTAACTTAAAAAATCGCTCTAGACTACACAATTGTCTTAGATACAAAGACGGCTATGTAGCTAGCTAGCTACGATCAAACAAATCAAACCGTTGTACTGTAATGAAGTGAAATGAAAATGTGATACTACCTGTGGAGCGAAGCGGAATGTTGACCGGGTAGTTGAAGTTAAAGATAATTGCGTAATTATCGTATTTCGTCGTCCTACCGTAGTCTACACTGCTATCTGCCCAGCAGCTAGCTAAGCAGCTAGCTGCTGGGCAGATAGCAGTGTAGACTACGTTAGGACGACGAAATACGATAATTACGCAATTATCTTTGATACAAAGACAGCTATGTAGCTAGCTAAGAAGAAATTGCTAAGATTAGACAAATCAAACCGTTGTACTATAATGAAATGTAATGAAAATGTAATGAAAAGTTATACTACCTGCGGACCGAAGTGTAGATGCGACCGCTCGCTCCAACCCGGAACCGGAACATTAAACCGGATAAGGTTACGGAACAAAAAAAAGAAGAGAAAACTTACAAAAATACACTACATGTTTTGGAGAAGCGAAGCATTTTTGTTTTTCTCTAAGTTATTGTGTTTGCGTCGTTCTTCTTCCTGTAATGACTTTATTAACAGCATTCTATCCGTATTTATCTTTTCGAAATATTTTCCTTTTTGTGATTAATGTTTTATTGACATTTTGCAGACACAACAGCACTACTTATAACCCCCCCCCCCAAAAAAAAAAAACTTCTCACCCAGCCGCACTACCCTCCCTTCCACCCTAGTGGTCCCAGTCCCCATCCAGCCCCACTACCCTCCCTTCCACCCTAGTGGTCCCAGTCCCCACCCAGCCCCCACTATCCTCCCTTCCACCCTAGTGGTCCCAGCCCCCACTACCCTCCCTTCCACCCTCGTGGTCCCAGTCCCCACCCAGCCCCCACTACCCTCTTCCACCCTAGTGGTCCCAGCCCCCACTACCCTCCCTTCCACCCTAGTGGTCCCAGTCCCCACCCAGCCCCCACTACCCTCCCTCCCACCCTAGTGGTCCCAGTCCCCACCCAGCCCCCACTATCCTCCCTTCCACCCTAGTGGTCCCAGCCCCCACTACCCTCCCTTCCACCCTAGTGGTCCCAGTCCCCACCCAGCCTCCACTATCCTCCCTTCCACCCTAGTGGTCCCAGTAACACATGCCTCTGTATTATCATGTGATTATAATGCATTATAAGACTTATCATAAGCATGTATGAGCCCCTTATAATGTTTTATAATGATCTCCTAATGATCCTTGACTAAATAAGAGCCAGCAAGAGTACATTTCCTTTACATAAAATACATGACATATTATAATATAACGAGTATTATAACGAGTAGTGAAGCCTTCTACCTGCAGGCCATTGGTTGTCCTGTTTATGCCAGAGGCAACTTGCTTGGTTGCCGTGGTGTTGCTTCTATGGCAACAGAGGGAATCTATCACCATGTGCCCACACTCTCCCCAGAGGCACAGAACACTGAGCTGCAGCTGTCTTTGTCTCGTTCTTTCTCCATCTCTCAATTCAAATCAATTTCAATTTAAGGGCTGTATTGGCATGGGAAACATCTCTCTCTCTCTCTGTATGTCTCTCTCTCTCTCTCTCTCCCCTCCATCTCTTACACAAATTCTCTCTTACTGTCTCGCTCTCATTCTCTCTGTCTTTGTCTCGCTCTTTCTCCATCTCTCAATTCAAATCAATTTCAATTTAAGGGCTGTATTGGCATGGGAAACATCTCTTTCTCTCTCTCTGTCTGTGTCTGTCTGTCTCTCTCTCTCTCTCTCTGTCTCTCTCTCTCCGTCTCTCCACTGTTCTCCCAGAACTCACAACATCTTCATATACAGTTGAAGTCAGAAATAAAATAAAAACCTTAGCCAGATACGTTTAACCTCAGTTTTTACAATTCTTGACATTTATTCCTAGTAAAAAGTCCCTGTCTTAGGTCTGTTAGGATCACCACTTTATTTTAAGAATGTGAAATGTCAGAATAATAGAGAATGATTTATTTCAGCTTTTATTCCTCCTGACAGAGCTGGTGTGACTGAGTCAGGTTTGTAGGCCTCCTTGCTCGCATATGCTTTTTCTGGGCTGTCCCCATAGGAGAACCCTTTAAGGTTTTAGATAGCACCTTTGTTTCCCTAAGGTGTATGGTGAGTGAATTTGCTAAAGCAGTATTTTAGGTATAGGAGTTTTGGTGATATCCATGAGAAGATATGTAGGATGACAATGTCACTGGTTAAAATGAGTCGGCTATGAATCTCTCTCACCAGCAAAAAAAAAAGAGAAAAAAAGAGATGCCTTTGTTATGTAAATGATAGATCCTTTGTGTACTAGGCTACCAGAGATGGTGTATAATGTTATAGATCCTTTATGTACGAGGCTACCAGAGATGGTGTATAATGTTATAGATCCTTTAGGTACGAGGCTACCAGAGATGGTGTATAATGTTATAGATCCTTTAGGTACTAAGGTACCAGAGATGGTGTATAATGTTATAGATCCTTTATGTACGAGGCTACCAGAGATTGTGTATAATGTTATAGATCCTTTATGTACTAAGGTACCAGAGATGGTGTATAATGTTATAGATCCTTTATGTACGAGGCTACCAGAGATGGTGTATAATGTTATAGATCCTTTATGTACTAAGGTACCAGAGATGGTGTATAATGTTAAAGATCCTTTATGTACGAGGCTACCAGAGATGGTGTATAATGTTATAGATCCTTTATGTACTAAGGTACCAGAGATGGTGTATAATGTTATAGATCCTTTATGTACGAGGCTACCAGAGATGGTGTATAATGTTATAGATCCTTTATGTACGAGGCTACCAGAGATGGTGTATAATGTTATAGATCCTTTATGTACGAGGCTACCAGAGATGGTGTATAATGTTATAGATCCTTTATGTACGAGGCTACCAGAGATGGTGTATAATGTTATAGATCCTTTAGGTACTAAGGTACCAGAGAGGGTGTATAATGTTATAGATCCTTTATGTACGAGGCTACCAGAGATGGTGTATAATGTTATAGATCCTTTAGGTACTAAGGTACCAGAGATGGTGTATAATGTTATAGATCCTTTAGGTACTAAGGTACCAGAGATGGTGTATAATGTTATAGATCCTTTAGTAGGAGAAAAGTATTACTATTATTAGGTAATGGTATTGCTGTCTGGCTGGCTGCATTGTAGATGTGAGCAGCATTACGATCCAGACACAAGCCCAGAAACGTCATTAGAGGACAAATACTGCGTTCCTAAATGACACCTAGTGTATGACATAAAGGGAATAGAGTGTCATTTGTGGATGTAGAAACAGTTTCCAAAGGAGATTCAATGCAAGATGACCAAGTTCACCAGTTCAAATCTATAGTCGCTATGACACTACCGATTCTCTTTCATGAGCAAAGGCCAGAAAAGAGGCATTTGCTATGAAAATCATTGAGCTTTTGTGTATAAGGCCAGCGGAGATGGTCTCTGATGTTGTATACACGTTGTAATCGCCTAATTACTATTAGATAATAGTATTACTCTGTTGCTGTATTGTAAATGTGAGCAGCATCGTAGGTGACCATACAGGACAACGGCTACATTCTGGATGACACGCTGTCCCCTAGGGACCTCACGATAAGATATTATCTCCGTACTTAGGTGCCGAAACATATTCCAATTCTATAGGTATCACAATGCGATCTTCCAAACGTAAGTAAGTAAGTAGCGTTGCACAAGCTACAACGGCTCATAGTCTCCTTGTAGTGTTAGGAAGCTTCATGTACAAGTACATCCTCTGGATAGGACGCTTACCCACAATCTATCTCCTTGGCACTCCTGTTGAGTGCCAATTAGAGATGTATTGGGTTCCATTTTACAGTCTTACACACACACACACACACACAGGGAGAGGGAGAGGGAGAGGGAGAGAGAGAGAGAGAGAGGGAGGGAGGGAGGGAGGGAGAAATATATATATATATATATATAGGTACAGGGATATATATATATATATATATTAGTAATGTTCCCAAGAAGTAGTGCACTATTTGGGACGCACTCATTCTAGCAGAGGCATCCTCAGTGTCAGGGGATGAGGATATTGATTGCCGGACATATTGGATTACAATTTACCAGAAATAGCAGGAATGGAAACTAGAGATTGTCCTAAGGTCAGTGCCAAGTGATAGACATCCAGTGAATGTTTGCAGTTACACAATATGCCTGGGGGAGTCTCTGGTTCTTCACTAATACTACAGTGTTTACATTTTAGCAGACGCCTTACAGGACAAATTAGGGTTAAGTGCCTTGCTCAATGGCACCTGGGCACATTTGTCACCTCGTCGGCTCGGGGGAATCGAATCAGCGACCTTTCGTGTTATTAGTCGGCTCAACGCTCTTAACTGACAGGCTACCTGCCGCCAATGCTATTGCTCTATGGGATTTATAAAGGGCTTTACAAATAGAAAACGCCATAATAAGAACCTATTCACAATACAATATGCCTGGGAAGCCTCTGGGTGCTTTAAGAATGTTGTGTATGCTGTGAAATACTGTGTATGCAACATGGTGTGTATGCTGTGAAATGAATTGCCTCATTGAGGACATCAAAGTTCTCTAATCTAATATTAATAGACTATAGAGGATTTAGATTTGCACAGCAATCTAACCCAGAGACGATATTTCCACCTTCTGAACATTTACAGTCGTGGCCAAAGGTTTTGAGAATGACTCAAATATTAATTTTCACAAAGTCTGCTGCCTCAGTTTGTATGATGGCAATTTGCATATACTCCAGAATGTTATGAAGAGTGATCAGATGAATTGCAATTAATTGCAAAGTCCGTCTTTGCCATGCAAATGAACTGAATCCCCAAAAACATTTCCGCTGCGTTTTAGCCCTGCCACAACAGGACCAGCTGAAATCATGTCAGTGATTCTCTCGTTAACACAGGTGTGAGTGTTGACGAGGACAAGGCTGGAGATCACTCTGTCATGCTGATTGAGTTCGAATAACAGACTGGAAGCTTCAAAAGGAGGGTGGTGCTTGGAGTCATTGATCTTCCTCTGTCAACCATGGTTACCTGCAAGGAAACACGTGCCATCATTGCTTTGCACAAAAAGGGCTTCACAGGCAAGGATATTTCTCCCAGCAATTTAGATTGCACCTAAATCAACCATTTATCGGATCATCAAGAACTTCAAGGAGAGTGGTTCAATTGTTGTGAAGAAGGATTCAGGGCGCCCAAGAAAGTCCAGCAAGCTCCAGGATCGGGGCACCACCAGTAAAGAGCTTACTCCGGAATGGCAGCAGGCAGGTGTGAGTGCATCTGCACACACAGTGAGGTGAAGACTTTTGGAGGATGGACTGGTGTCAAGAAGGGCAGTAAAGAAGCCACTTCTCTCCAGGAAAAACATCAGGGACAGACTGATATTCTGCAAGAGGTACAGGGATTGGACTGCTGAGGACTGGGGTAAAGTCATTGTCTCAGATGAATCCCCTTCCGATTGTTTGGGGCATCCGGAAAAAAGCTTGTCCGGAGAAGACAAGGTGAGCACTACCATCAGTCCTGTGTCATGCCAACAGTAAAGCATCCTGAGACCATTCATGTGTGGGTCTGCTTCTCAGCCAAGGGAGTGGGCTCACTCACAATTTTGCCTAAGAACACAGCCATGAATAAAGAATGGTACCAACACATCCTCCGAGAGCAACTTCTTCCAACCATCCAGGAACAGTTTGTTTGACGAACAATGCCTTTTCCAGCATGATGGAGCACCTTGCCATAAGGCAAAAGTGTTAACTAAGTGGCTCGGGGAACAAAACATCAATATTTTTGGTCCATGGCCAGGAAACTCCCCAGACCTTAATCCCATTGAGAACTTGTGGTCAATCCTCAAGAGGTGGGTGAACAAACAAAAACACACAAATTCTGACAAACTCCAACCATTGATTATGCAACAATGGGCTGCCATCAGTCAGGATGTGGCCCAGAAGTTAATTGACAGCATGCCAGGGTGGATTGTAGAGGTCTTGAACCAGAAGGGTCAACACTGCAAATATTGACCTCTTTGCATCAACTTCATGTAATTGTCAATAAAAGCCTTTGACACTTATGAAATGCTTGTAATTATACTTCAGTATTCCATAGAAACATCTGACAAAAATATATAAAGACACTGAAGTAGCAAACTTTGTGGAAATTAATATTTGTGTTGTTCTCAAACCTTTGGCCTCGACCTATACTAACGGACCATGTAACAGATACAGTTATTCAGTTGAGTTCTTTTCTCCATCTAATCTCTTATTTTTATTGAACTCTGTTGACCATTGTTTTCCACCATCTTATTATTTGCTCTGTCAACTTCTGTTCTTAATATGATTCGTCTAATCTTTTCTTTTTCTTTTTCCAAACGGATTCCTTTTAATTCATCCTTTCATTCTCTTGCCTGTTCATCCATTCTACACCCTCACCCTGTTTTCCCTTCTCCACCTGCCAACGTGGTCACGCTACACCGCTCCATACCGGAAACACTCCTCTCCTCCTCTCCTGTGGATGACTCCACTGCTAATCCTACTCCACCACTCCACCTCTACAGCTGGCTTTGTGAAGTCTCCCCTGTCTGAGACCAAACTAACAGGTGACACCTTTGAGTTGTACTGTGACGTGGTCGGTAGCCCGACCCCAGAGGTTCAGTGGTGGTACTCCGAGATCAACCGGGCCGACTCTTTCCGCCAGCTCTGGGACGGCGCCCGTAAACACCGCGTCTCCATCAACACGGCGTATGGCACCAACGGCGTGAGCGTTTTGGGCGTGACTCGTCTCGGCCTGGAGGATGCTGGGACGTACGAGTGCCGGGCCAGTAATGATCCAAGGAGGAATGACCTGCACCAAAACCCTGCCACCACCTGGATCAGAGCACAGGCCACCGTTACTGTGTTGCAGAGTGAGTGGTCAGAGTAGTAGATGACCCCTGACCCCTTAGGAGGAGAGGCAGTGGCTGTACTAGCTCTCTGTGTGTACCCCAGACCACGAGACTACATTCCCTGTCCAATCCCCAGCATTGGCAGCTCATTCATAGAAGCCATTACCTACCATACATCCTGAAAATTAAGAACCCTCTACCGCAGTCCCTAGACAGCTCAACTACCTCTACCTCAGTCCCTAGACAGCTCAACTACCTCTACCTCCAGTCCCTAGACAGCTCAACTACCTCTACCTCAGTCCCTAGACAGCTCAACTACCTCTACCTCAGTCCCTAGACAGCTCAACTACCTCTACCTCAGTCCCTAGACAGCTCAACGACCTCTACCTCTACCTCAGTCCCTAGACAGCTCAACTACCTCTACCTCTACCTCAGTCCCTAGACAGCTCAACTACCTCTACCTCAGTCCCTAGACAGCTCAACTACCTCTACCTCTACCTCAGTCCCTAGACAGCTCAACTACCTCTACCTCAGTCCCTAGACAGCTCAACTACCTCTACCTCTACCTCAGTCCCTAGACAGCTCATCTACCTCTACCTCTACTTCAGTCCCTAGGCAGCTCAACTACCTCTACCTCAGTCCCTAGACAGCTCAACTACCTCTACCTCAGTCCCTAGACAGCTCAACTACCTCTACCTCCAGTCCCTAGACAGCTCAACTACCTCTACCTCAGTCCCTAGACAGCTCAACTACCTCTACCTCAGTCCCTAGACAGCTCAACTACCTCTACCTCAGTCCCTAGACAGCTCAACTACCTCTACCTCAGTCCCTAGACAGCTCAACTACCTCTACCTCTACCTCAGTCCCTAGACAGCTCAACTACCTCTACCTCAGTCCCTAGACAGCTCAACTACCTCTACCTCCAGTCCCTAGACAGCTCAACTACCTCTACCTCAGTCCCTAGACAGCTCAACTACCTCTACCTCCAGTCCCTAGACAGCTCAACTACCTCTACCTCCAGTCCCTAGACAGCTCATCTACCTCTACCTCAGTCCCTAGACAGCTCAACTACCTCTACCTCAGTCCCTAGACAGCTCAACTACCTCTACCTCAGTCCCTAGACAGCTCAACTACCTCTACCTCCAGTCCCTAGACAGCTCAACTACCTCTACCTCTACTTCAGTCCCTAGGCAGCTCAACGACCTCTACCTCAGTCCCTAGACAGCTCATCTACCTCTACCTCAGTCCCTAGACAGCTCAACTACCTCTACCTCAGTCCCTAGACAGCTCAACTACCTCTACCTCAGTCCCTAGACAGCTCAACTACCTCTACCTCAGTCCCTAGACAGCTCATCTACCTCTACCTCAGTCCCTAGACAGCTCAACGACCTCTACCTCAGTCCCTAGACAGCTCATCTACCTCTACCTCAGTCCCTAGACAGCTCATCTACCTCTACCTCAGTCCCTAGACAGCTCAACTACCTCTACCTCAGTCCCTAGACAGCTCAACTACCTCTACCTCCAGTCCCTAGACAGCTCATCTACCTCTACCTCAGTCCCTAGACAGCTCATCTACCTCTACCTCAGTCCCTAGACAGCTCATCTACCTCTACCTCAGTCCCTAGACAGCTCATCTACCTCTACCTCCAGTCCCTAGACAGCTCAACTACCTCTACCTCAGTCCCTAGACAGCTCAACTACCTCTACCTCAGTCCCTAGACAGCTCAACTACCTCTACCTCTACTTCAGTCCCTAGGCAGCTCAACGACCTCTACCTCTACTTCAGTCCCTAGGCAGCTCAACTACCTCTACCTCAGTCCCTAGACAGCTCAACTACCTCTACCTCAGTCCCTAGACAGCTCAACTACCTCTACCTCCAGTCCCTAGACAGCTCAACTACCTCTACCTCTACCTCAGTCCCTAGACAGCTCATCTACCTCTACCTCAGTCCCTAGACAGCTCAACTACCTCTACCTCTACTTCAGTCCCTAGGCAGCTCAACGACCTCTACCTCAGTCCCTAGACAGCTCAACGACCTCTACCTCAGTCCCTAGACAGCTCATCTACCTCTGCCTCAGTCCCTAGACAGCTCAACTACCTCTACCTCAGTCCCTAGACAGCTCAACTACCTCTACCTCAGTCCCTAGACAGCTCAACTACCTCTACCTCAGTCCCTAGACAGCTCATCTACCTCTACCTCAGTCCCTAGACAGCTCATCTACCTCTACCTCAGTCCCTAGACAGCTCAACTACCTCTACCTCAGTCCCTAGACAGCTCAACTACCTCTACCTCAGTCCCTAGACAGCTCAACTACCTCTACCTCCAGTCCCTAGACAGCTCAACTACCTCTACCTCAGTCCCTAGGCAGCTCAACTAAGTATCCATGTGTACCTCAGTTCCTAGGCAGCTCAACTAAGTGTCCATGTGTATCCTGTGTACCTCAGTCCCCTTCCGAGATCTCCAGGGCCACCAGTTCCCTCGTAGAAGCCATCACCTACCATCCGTCATGAAAATGAATAACTAACACTTCTTTGATCTCTCTGTGTATTCTGTGTACCTCAGTCCCTAGGCAGCTGAACTAGCTCTCCCTGTGTATTCTGTGTGCCTCAGTCCCTAGGCAGCTGAACTAGCTCTCCCTGTGTATTCTGTGTACCTCAGTCCCCAGGCAGCTGAACTAGCTCTCCCTGTGTATTCTGTGTACCTCAGTCCCTAGGCAGCTGAACTAGCTCTCCCTGTGTATTCTGTGTACCTCAGTCCCTCTGCAGCTCAGCTAGCTCTACCTCAGTCCCTAGGTAGCTGAACTAGCTCTCCCTGTGTATTCTGTGTACCTCAGTCCCTAGGCAGCTGAACTAGCTCTCCCTGTGTATTCTGTGTACCTCAGTCCCTAGGCAGCTCAGCTGGCTCTCCCTGTGTATTCTGTGTGCCTCAGTCCCCAGGCAGCTCAACTAGCTCTCCCTGTGTATTCTGTGTACCTCAGTCCCTAGGCAGCTCAGCTAGCTCTCCCTGTGTATTCTGTGTACCTCAGTCCCTAGGCAGCTGAACTAGCTCTCTCTGTGTATTATGTGTACCTCAGTCCCTAGGCAGCTCAGCTAGCTCTCTGTGTATTCTGTGTACCTCAGTCCCTAGGCAGCTCAGCTAGCTCTCTGTGTATTCTGTGTACCTCAGTCCCCAGGTAGCTGAACTAGCTCTCCCTGTGTATTCTGTGTACCTCAGTCCCTAGGCAGCTGAACTAGATCTCCCTGTGTATTCTGTGTACCTCAGTCCCTAGGCAGCTAAACTATCTCTCTCTGTGTATTCTGTGTACCTCAGTCCCTAGGCAGCTGAACTAGCTCTCTCTGTCTATTCTGTGTACCTCAGTCCCTAGGTAGCTAAACTATCTCTCTTTGTGTATTCTGTGTACCTCAGTCCCTAGGTAGCTGAACTAGCTCTCCCTGTGTATTCTGTGTACCTCAGTCCCTAGGCAGCTGAACTAGCTCTCCCTGTGTATTCTGTGTGCCTCAGTCCCTAGGCAGCTCAGCTGGCTCTCCCTGTGTATTCTGTGTGCCTCAGTCCCTAGGCAGCTGAACTAGCTCTCCCTGTGTATTCTGTGTACCTCAGTCCCTAGGCAGCTCAGCTAGCTCTCTCTGTGTATTCTGTGTACCTCAGTCCCTAGGCAGCTGAACTAGCTCTCCCTGTGTATTCTGTGTACCTCAGTCCCTAGGCAGCTCAACTAGCTCTCCCTGTGTATTCTGTGTACCTCAGTCCCTAGGCAGCTCAGCTAGCTCTCTCTGTGTATTCTGTGTACCTCAGTCCCTCTGCAGCTCAGCTCTCTCTCTCTCTGTATTCTGTGTACCTCAGTCCCTCTGCAGCTCAGCGAGCTCTCTCTGTGTATTCTGTGTACCTCAGTCCCTAGGTAGCTAAACTATCTCTCTCTGTGTATTCTGTGTACCTCAGTCCCTAGGCAGCTCAGCGAGCTCTCTCTGTCTATTCTGTGTACCTCAGTCCCTAGGTAGCTAAACTATCTCTCTTTGTGTATTCTGTGTACCTCAGTCCCTAGGCAGCTGAACTAGCTCTCCCTGTATATTCTGTGTACCCCACTCCCTAGGCAGCTGAACTAGCTCTCCCTGTGTATTCTGTGTACCTCAGTCCCTAGGCAGCTGAACTAGCTCTCTCTGTGTATTCTGTGTACCTCAGTCCCTAGGCATCTGACCTAGCTCTCTCTGTGTATTCTGTGTACCTCAGTCCCTAGGCAGCTGAACTAGCTCTGTCTGTGTATTCTGTGTACCTCAGTCCCTAGGCAGCTGAACTAGATCTCTCTGTGTATTCTGTGTACCTCAGTCCCTAGGCATCTGAACTAGCTCTCCCTGTGTATTCTGTGTACCCCACTCCCTAGGCAGCTGAACTAGCTCTCTCTGTGTATTCTGTGTACCTCAGTCCCTAGGCAGCCCAGCTAGCTCTCCCTGTGTATTCTGTGTACCTCAGTCCCTAGGCATCTGAACTAGCTCTCCCTGTGTATTCTGTGTACCTCAGTCCCTAGGCAGCCCAGCTAGCTCTCCCTGTGTATTCTGTGTACCTCAGTCCCTAGGCAGCCCAGCTAGCTCTCCCTGTGTATTCTGTGTACCTCAGTCCCTAGGCAGCTGAACTAGCTCTCCCTGTGTATTCTGTATTCCCTGCAGCTCAGCTAGCTCTACCTCAGTCCCTAGGCAGCTGAACTAGCTCTCCCTGTGTATTCTGTGTACCTCAGTCCCTAGGCAGCTCAGCTAGCTCTCTCTGTGTATTCTGTGTACCTCAGTCCCTAGGCAGCTCAGCTAGCTCTCCCTGTGTATTCTGTGTACCTCAGTCCCTAGGCAGCTCAGCTAGCTCTCTCTGTGTATTCTGTGTACCTCAGTCCCTAGGCAGCTCAGCTAGCTCTCTCTGTGTATTCTGTGTACCTCAGTCCCTAGGTCGCTCAGCGAGCTCTCCCTTTGTATTCTGTGTACCTCAGTCCCCAGGTAGCTGAGCTAGCTCTCCCTGTGTATTCTGTGTACCTCAGTCCCTAGGCAGCTCAGCTAGCTCTCCCTGTGTATTCTGTGTACCTCAGTCCCCAGGTAGCTGAACTAGCTCTCCCTGTGTATTCTGTGTACCTCAGTCCCTTGGCAGCTCAGCTAGCTCTCTCTGTGTATTCTGTGTACCTCAGTCCCTAGGCAGCTGACCTAGCTCTCCCTGTGTATTCTGTGTACCTCAGTCCCCAGGTAGCTGAACTAGCTCTCCCTGTGTATTCTGTGTACCTCAGTCCCTAGGCAGCTCAGCTAGCTCTCCCTGTGTATTCTGTGTACCTCAGTCCCTAGGCAGCTGAACTAGCTCTCCCTGTGTATTCTGTGTACCTCAGTCCCTAGGCAGCTGAACTAGCTCTCCCTGTGTATTCTGTGTGCCCAGTTACCTTCCCAGAAACCCTTAGGACCACCAGTTTCCTCACAGAAGCTTCCAGAAGTCATGGAAATTAAGAAATAAAGCATCCCCTTAATCTAATCTGTGCCATAAGCCCACAGTGTTCTGCAGAGACCCCTCCTGCCATGTCCACAGAACCCGGCACCTCTTGTAGATTCAAACTAACCCAGAGATCTTTAACTTCCTCAATTTTCTACTTTGTCTAAAACTTTTTAAGTTATTTTAATCTACCCATCATCTCACATGTATTTCTTGTTGAATTCCCTTTTTTTGTTGTCTTTCAGATTTCTTTTGAATTGAGTTAAATTTTAATTCGTCACCAGCTTTCAGTATGAGCTGTAGTGAACTACGCTCTACATGGGTTTGGACAGAGATATACATATGTAGAGAGAGAGAGGCATGTCCTGTATATTTACTTCCTGTTAGAAACCTATCAAACCCCGGCTTTAAATCACTACCCAGACCCCTGACCGCTAACCTCGAACCCCTACTTGAGAATGTTAACTCTACAAGCTTCTAAGCTGAATTACTGAATGCCTATTGCAATCATTGGAGGTATAGGCCTGCACCAGTTATAGACACCCAGAGTGTATGTGTGTATGTACTGATCTGTTATGGGAAAGTACTAATAAAGATTTAGGATCTGAATTTGATCACCCTGTTGCAGGAGAACTTTCCGGAACTGCAGGACATTTAAAACTTGTAGTGTTTTTGAGTTTTAAAAAAGGCTTCTGCAGTTTGTCATTTCCATTGTGACATTTTTTTTTAAACTTTATTTTCCCTTTCGGAAAAAAATGTATTAACCCACTACAAAAATGTCCAATAATTATTATCCACATAATAATTCACATTTCCTGTTGCTGCAGGATTATTTTCCTGCTGTGGCAAACTGGCTCAAATTAAGATCCTACATCTGTCTATAGCCTACTCATTATACGTGTCCAGCGTGAACTACAGGGTCATTTAGTAGTATGAGGTAAGTATGTAGGTGCTACAGTACATGCATAATGTACTGATAATTGTTTGAAAACTAACATTTGTATTCAATCGTAAGAATATTGATACAGAAAAGCTCAGCAGATGTCTCATCACACAGTTGTAACATTTCCCATGCTTATCTATGTTCTTTCTAATCAGCGTTGTATGACAATAAATGAAGTCTTTGTTCATATCGTCCCGATGCACCACCTCAAACCCACACCGGTTAGAATACTGAGAGAGAACACCACCCAGCTGTCACAACACAGGTTAGAATACTGAGAGAGAACACCACCCAGCTGTCACAACACAGGTTAGAATACTGAGAGAGAACACCACCCAGCTGTCACAACACAGGTTAGAATACTGAGAGAGAACACCACCCAGCTGTCACAACACAGGTTAGAATACTGAGAGAGAACACCACCCAGCTGTCACAACACAGGTTAGAATACTAAGAGAGAGAACACCACCCAGCTGTCACAACACAGGTTAGAATACTGAGAGAGAACACCACCCAGCTGTCACAACACAGGTTAGAATACTGAGAGAGAACACCACCCAGCTGTCACAACACAGGTTAGAATACTGAGAGAGAACACCACCCAGCTGTCACAACACAGGTTAGAATACTGAGAGAGAACACCCAGCCACAACACAGGTTAGAATACTGAGAGAGAGAACACCACACACAACACAGGTTAGAATACTGAGAGAGAACACCACCCAGCTGTCACAACACAGGTTAGAATACTGAGAGAGAGAACACCACCCAGCTGTCACAACACAGGTTAGAATACTAAGAGAGAGAACACCACCCAGCTGTCACAACACAGGTTAGAATACTGAGAGAGAACACCACCCAGCTGTCACAACACAGGTTAGAATCTCACCACCCAGCTGTCACAACACAGGTTAGAATACAGGAAGTACAGAAATCACAACCCAGCTGTCACAACACAGGTTAGAATACATAAAAGGAGAAAAGCTGTCAAACAAAGAGGAATACTGAAGAGAACACCACCCAGCTGTCACAACACAGGTTAGAATACTGGAGAACACCACCCAGCTGTCACAACACAGGTTAGAATACTGAGAACCTTCCATCACAACACAGGTTAGAATACTAATTCAAACCACCCAGCTTCAAACAAGGTTAGAATACTGAGATGGAACACCACCCAGCTGTCACAACACAGGTTAGAATACTGAGAGAGAACACCACCCAGCTGTCACAACACAGGTTAGAATACTGAGAGAACACCACCCAGCTGTCACAACACAGGGTAGAATACTGAGCACCACTCAGCTGTCACAACACAGGTTAGAATACTGAGATGAAGAATGGGGTCACAACACAGGTTAGAATACTAAAGAGACCCACCCAGCGAGTCACAACACAGGTTAGAATACTAGTATGAACACCATCCAGCTGTCAGAACACAGGTTAGAATACTGAGACCAATCCCATCACCCAGCTGTCACAACACAGGTTAGAATACTGAGCCCTAACCAACCAATCCCATCAACCCGGGTAGAATCTAACACCCAGAACCCACCCTGGCCCAACACTTAGAATACCATCAACACCAACCCAGCATCACAACACCCAGAATACTGGCCCTAACCAACCAATCCCAGCTGTCACAACACAGGTTACCCCATCTAACACCCAGAACCCACCCAGCTGTCACAACACAGGTTAGAATACAAGAGAACACCACATCTGTCACCCAGAAATACTGAGAGAGAACACCACCCAGCTGTCACAACACAGAAATAACTGAAGAAACACCACTCAGCTGTCACAACCCAGGTCTAAATACTGAGAACCACCACCCAGCTGTCACAACACAGGTTAGAATACAAGAGAACACCACCCAGCTGTCACCACAGAAATACTGGCCCTCACCACCCAGCTGTCACAACACAGGTTAGAATACTAACACCCAGAACCCAGCTGTCACAACACAGGTTAGAATCCTATCAACCCGAACACCACCCAGCTGTCACCCAGAGAATACTGGCACCAACTGTCACCAATCCCATCAACCCGAACCCCATCTAACACCAGGTTAGAATACTGAGAACCCTGGCCCTAGAATACTGAGACCAATCCCATCAAGCCACAACACAGGTCTAGAATACTGAGAACCCACCCAGCTGTCACAACACAGGTTAGAATACTGATCAACACCACCCAGCTGTCACAACACCCAGAACCCTGAGCCCACCCAGCTGTCACAATCCCATCAAATACCGAACCCCACCACCCAGCTGTCACAACACAGGTTAGAATACTGATCAACACCACCCAGCTGTCTAACACCCAGAATACTGGCACCACCCAGCTGTCACAACACAGGTTAGAATCAACCCGAACACCCATCTAACACCCAGAAATACTGGCACCACCCAGCTGTCACAACACAGGTTAGAACCCTGAGAGAGAACACCAACCAATGTCACAACACAGGTTAGAATACTAAGACACCACCCAGCTGTCACAACACAGGTTAGAATACTATCAGAGAACACCACCCAGCTGTCACAACACAGGTTAGAATACTGGCCACCACCCAGCTGTCACAACACAGGTTAGAATACTGAAGAGAACTTACCCAATGTCATCAACACAGGTTAGAATACTGAACAGAACACCACCCAGCTGTCACAACACAGGTTAGAATAATCCCATCAGAGAACACCACCCAGCTGTCACAACACAGGTTAGAATACTGAGAGAGAACACCAACCAGCTGTCACAACACAGGTTAGAATACTGAGAACACCACCCAGCTAACACACAGGTTAGAACCCTGGAGAGAACATCAACCCAGCTGTCACAACACAGGTTAGAATACTCATCTAGAACCCACCCAGCTGTCACAACACAGGTTAGAATACCCCATCTGTCACACCCAGAACCCACCCAGCTGTCACAACACAGGTTAGAATACTGGCCCTAACACCACCCATCGGTCACAACACAGGTTAGAATCTGAGACCCAGGACCCTGGCCCAGCTGTCACAACACAGGTTAGAATACTGAGAGAGATCACCACCCAACTGTCACAACACAAGCCTGTGTGATGTCTCTATCAGGGTTGGGGTCAATTCCATTTCAATTCAGTCAATTCAGGAAGTACACTGAAATCACAATTAAATTGTCCTCATTGCTTTTCAAGTAATTTTAAATGAACCCCATCTAACACCCAGGACCCTGGCCCTAACCTTAAACCCATTTAAATGAAACAAAAAGGAGAAAAATGAGGAAACAATTTGAAGTGGAATTGACCCCAACTGATTTGAAATGGAACTGACCCTAACCCTGGTGTCTTATTGGTCTTTCAGAACCTTCCATCCACTGAAATTCTAATTCAAATTCTCCTCATTTTTCAAGGAATTGACTGTATTGAAATGGAATTGACTATTGGAAGTGTCTTGTTGGTGTTTCAACCCCAATCAACACCCATATCACCCCATCTAATCACTACAGCCCTGCCCTAACACTGCAGTGCAACTAACAGCCCACAACCCCATTTCTATGAAGAATGGGGAGGACCCAAAGGCCCTCACCAACCCCATACTAACACCCATGTCCCCATCTAACACCCAGAACCCTGGCCCTAACCTTAACCCCATCTAACACCCAGAACCCCATCTAACACCCAGAACCCTGGCCCTAACCTTAACCAATCCCATCAACCCGAACCCTGGCCCTAACCTTAACCAATCCCATCAACCCGAACCCTGGCCCTAACCTTAACCAATCCCATCAACCCGAACCTCGTCTACACTCCGTGTCTTCCTTTCTCCTGAAGTATTTTTTATTTTATTTTATTTCATCTTTATTTAACCAGGTAGGCAAGTTGAGAACAAGTTCTCATTTACAACTGCGACCTGGCCAAGATTAAGCAAAGCAGTGTGAACAGACAACACAGAGTTACACATGGAGTGAACAATTAACAAGTCAATAACACAGTAGAAAAAAGAGTCTATATACATTGTGTGGAAAAGGCATGAGGAGGGAGGCGAATAATTAAAATTTTGCAGATTAACACTGGAGTGATAAATTATCAGATGGTCATGTACAGGTAGAGATATTGGTGTGCAAAAGAGCAGAAAAGTACATAAATATAAACAGTATGGGGATGAGGTAGGTAAATTGGGTGGGCTATTTACCGATAGACTATGAACAGCTGCAGCGATCGGTTAGCTGCTCAGATAGCAGATGTTTGAAGTTGGTGAGGGAGATAAAAGTCTCCAACTTCAGCGATTTTTGCAATTCGTTCCAGTCACAGGCAGCAGAGTACTGGAACGAAAGGCGGCCAAATGAGGTGTTGGCTTTAGGGATGATCAGTGAGATACACCTGCTGGATCTGTATCTGCCCCTACACATATACAATCTGCCCCCTACACATATACAATCTGCCCCCTACACATATACAATCTGCCCCCTACACATATACAATCTGCCCCCTACACATATACAATCTGCCCCCTACACATATACAATCTGCCCCTACACATATACAATCTGCCCCCTACACATATACAATCTGCCCCCTACACATATACATTCTGCCCCCTACACATATACAATCTGCCCCAACACATATACAATCTGCCCCCACATATACAATCTGCCCCCTACACATATACAATCTGCCCCCTACACATATACAATCTGCCCCCTACACATATACAATCTGCCCCACATATACACATATACAATCTGCCCCTACACATATACATTCTGCCCCCTACACATATACAACACATATACAATCTGCCCCCTACACATATACAATCTGCCCCCTACACATATACAATCAATCTGCCCCCTACACATATACAATCTGCCCCCTACACATATACAATCTGCCCCCTACACATATACAATCTGCCCCCTACACATATACAATCTGCCCCCTACACATATACAATCTGCCCCCTACACATATACAATCTGCCCCCTACACATATACAATCTGCCCCCTACACATATACAATCTGCCCCCTACACATATACAATCTGCCCCCTACACATATACAATCTGCCCCTACACATATACAATCTGCCCCCACATACACATATACATATACAATCTGCCCCCTACACATATACAATCTGCCCCCTACACATATACAATCTGCCCCCTACACATATACAATCTGCCCCCTACACATATACAATCTGCCCCCCACATATACAATCTGCCCCCTACACATATACAATCTGCCCCCTACACATATACAATCTGCCCCTACACATATACAATCTGCCCCCACATATACATATACAATCTGCCCCTACACATATACAATCTGCCCCCTACACATATACAATCTGCCCCCTACACATATACAATCTGCCCCCTACACATATACAATTTGCCCCACTACACATATACAATCTGCCCCCTACACATATACAACACATATACTGCCCCCTACACATATACAATCTGCCCCCTACACATATACAATCTGCCCCCTACACATATACAATCTGCCCCCTACAATCATATACACATATACAATCTGCCCCCTACACATATACAATCTGCCCCCTACACATATACAATCTGCCCCCTACACATATACAATCTGCCCCCTACACATATACAATCTGCCCCCTACACATATACAATCTGCCCCCAACACATATACAATCTGCCCCCACATATTCAATCTGCCCCCTATATACAATCTGCCCCTACACATACACATATACATTCTGCCCCCTACACATATACAATCTGCCCCCACATACACATATACAATCTGCCCCCTACACATATACAATCTGCCCCCTACACATATACAATCTGCCCCCTACACATATACAATCTGCCCCCTACACATATACAATCTGCCCCCTACACATATACAGTCTGCCCCCTACACATGTACATATCTGCCCCCTACACATGTACAGTCTGCCCCCTACACATGTACAGTCTGCCCCCTACACATGTACAGTCTGCCCCCTACACATGTACAGTCTGCCCCCTACACATATACAATGTACAGTCTGCCCCCTACACATATACAGTCTGCCCCCTACACATATACAATCTGCCCCTGCCCCCTACACATATACAATCTGCCCCCTACACATATATCTGTCCCCTACAATCTCTGCCCCCTACACATATACAATCTGCCCCCTACACATATACAATCTGTCCCCTACACATATACAATCTGCCCCCTACACATATACAATCTGCCCCCTACACATATACAATCTGCCCCCTACACATATACAATCTGCCCCCTTACACATATACAATCTGCCCCCTACACATATACAATCTGAACCCGTAGACAGAACACAGTACAATCTGCCCCCTACACATATACAATCTGCCCCCTACAAATATACAATCTGCCCCCTACACATATACAATCTGCCCCCTACACATATACAATCTGCCCCCTACACATATACAATCTGCCCCCTACACATATACAAGCATTGGATTGTATATGTGTTGGGCTAAATTGGGAGATCTAATAGGATCTAATGGGAGTTCTGCTAATTGTTTACATGTATTGAAAGCAGTAACTCCACTCTACGTTGTACATTTCATGGCACTTGGACCAATAATATTTATTCAGAATAACTTCTGAAGTTTCATAATTGTATGTTCATTAATGTGAAAACATGGATGATCTGTTTTGGAGATAAGAGGTTTTCATCAGACAGCGACAATAATTATTTCCCAAAAAACGAGCGATTATTGGACGCAGGTAATGCCTCTGACATCAGAGTGCCTTTCATAGTTAGAACTAAATACTGTAGGTCTGAACACAGTAGAACTAAATACTCTAGGTCTGAACACAGTAGAACTAAATACTGTAGGTCTGAACACAGTAGAACTAAATACTCTAGGTCTGAACACAGTAGAACTAAATACTCTAGGTCTGAACACAGTAGAACTAAATACTCTAGGTCTGAACACAGTAGAACTAAATACTCTAGGTCTGAACACAGTAGAACTAAATACTGTATGTCTGAACACAGTAGAACTAAATACTCTAGGTCTGAACACAGTAGAACTAAATACTGTAGATCTGAACACAGTAGAACTAAATACTGTACATCTGAACATAGTAGAACTAAATACTGTAGAACCGAACACAGTAGAACTAAATACTGTAGAACCGAACACAGTAGAACTAAATACTGTAGAACCGAACACAGTAGAACTAAATACTGTAGAACCGAACACAGTAGAACTAAATACTGTAGATCTGAACACAGTAGAACTGAATACTGTATATCTCAACACAGTAGAACGAAATACTGTAGGTCTGAACACTGTAGAACTAAATACTGTAGAACCGAACACAGTAGAACTAAATACTGTAGAACCGAACACAGTAGAACTAAATACTGTAGAACCGAACACAGTAGAACTAAATACTGTAGAACCGAACACAGTAGAACTAAATACTGTAGAACCGAACACAGTAGAACTAAATACTGTAGAACCGAACACAGTAGAACTAAATACTGTAGAACCTAACACAGTAGAACAAAACACCGTAGAACAGAACACAGTAGAACAGAACACCGTAGAACAGAACACCGTAGAACAGAACACCGTAGAACAGAACACCGTAGAACAGAACACAGTAGAACTAAATACCGTAGAACAGAACACAGTAGAACTAAATACCGTAGAACAGAACACCGTAGAACAGAACACCATAGAACAGAACACCGTAGAACAGAACACAGTAGAACTAAATACTGTACAGCAGAACAGAACACAGTAGAACTGAACACTGTTAAACTAAACACTGTTTAAACTAGAGGATTGATTGTTTTGTGGTGTTTGTTTTGTGTAAATATAGCTTGAAGAAGCCCAGAGGAGAGGATGCAGGGGAGTACATGTGTGTCTACACCTTTAAAATGGCTCCTCCTGCTAACGCCACCATCGAGATTAAAGGTACAGTACGACTCCCACCCACCAGTGTTGAATAGCAATGACTATGATTGATCCGAGACTGATGAATCATTCACATGAATCATTCACATGAACTGTTCAAGGATGCTATGATGACCTAATAGACTGCCCATGGCCACATTTATGTGTCATCTTTAAACAGCACTGTCATATCATCCTAGAAATGACACCTTCGATAGGACCCCCCCCCCTGCCAACACCACCACTGAGATGAAAAGTCATATCAAAGAGCAGTATCATATCCGGACTTCCATTACAGTAGAGGCCCTTCGATATGACACAGTGGAGGCCCTTCGATGCGACACAGTAGAGGCCCTTCGGTGCGACACAGTGGAGGCCCTTCTATGCGACACAGTAGAGGCCCTTCGATGCGACACAGTAGAGGCCCTTCGGTGCGACACAGTAGAGGCCCTTCGGTGCGACACAGTAGAGGCCCTTCGGTGCGACACAGTAGAGGCCCTTCGGTGCGACACAGTAGAGGCCCTTCGGTGCGACACAGTAGAGGCCCTTCGGTGCGACACAGTAGAGGCCCTTCGGTGCGACACAGTAGAGGCCCTTCGGTGCGACACAGTAGAGGCCCTTCGGTGCGACACAGTAGAGGCCCTTCGGTGCGACACAGTAGAGGCCCTTCGGTGCGGCACAGTAGAGGCCCTTCGGTGCGTCTAAGTAGAGGCCCTTCGGTGCGACACAGTAGAGGCCCTTCGGTGCGACACAGTAGAGGCCCTTCGGTGCGACACAGTAGAGGCCCTTCGGTGCGACACAGTAGAGGCCCTTCGGTGCGACACAGTAGAGGCCCTTCGGTGCGACACAGTAGAGGCCCTTCAATGCGACACAGTGGAGGCACAGTTGAGGCCCTTCGATGCGACACAGTGGAGGCCCTTCGGTGCGACACAGTAGAGGCCCTTCGGGTGCGACACAGTAGAGGCCCTTCGGTGCGACACAGTAGAGGCCCTTCGGTGCGACACAGTAGAGGCCCTTCGGTGCCCTTCGATGCACACAGTAGAGGCGGTGCACAGTAGAGGCCCTTCGGCGACACAGTAGAGGCCCTTCGATGCGACACAGTAGAGGCCCTTCGATGCGACACAGTAGAGGCCCTTCGATGCGACACAGTAGAGGCCCTTCGATGCGACACAGTAGAGGCCCTTCGATGCGACACAGTAGAGGCCCTTCGATGCGACACAGTAGAGGCCCTTCGGTGCGACACAGTGGAGGCCCTTCGGTGCGACACAGTAGAGGCCCTTCGGTGCGACACAGTGGAGGCCCTTCGGTGCGACACAGTGGAGGCCCTTCGATGCGACACAGTGGAGGCCCTTCGATGCGACACAGTGGAGGCCCTTCGATGCGACACAGTGGAGGCCCTTCGATGCGACACAGTGGAGGCCCTTCGGTGCGGCACAGTAGAGGCCCTTCGGTGCGGCACAGTAGAGGCCCTTCGGTGCGGCACAGTAGAGGCCCTTCGGTGCGGCACAGTAGAGGCCCTTCGATATGACACAGTAGAGGCCCTTCGATGCGATAGAGGCCCTTCGGTGCGACACAGTAGAGGCCCTTCGATGCGGCACACAGTAGAGGCCCTTCGATGCGGCACAGTAGAGGCCCTTCGATATGACACAGTAGAGGCCCTTTTGATATGACCTCCTTCTGCCAAAGACTCCATCAAGTTTAAATGTAGACGACAGCAGGCTACGACTCCCAACCAGCGTTGAATATCTACTTGTTGTTTTGAGTTGACACGTTAACCTATCTACCACATAAGCCTTTGACCTCTCTGGTCTGTCATGTGAAGGCCTTGTAGTGATCTGAATTGTCGCTGCGTTCCAAATGGCAGCCTATCTACAGGTTCTATCTAACCAGTAGAGGGACAGCTCAGAGGTAGCAGATGGTGGCTGGTCTGTCTGATTGGAGGATTACTGTAAAGCTCTATCCATCCACTCTGCATCAGAATCAGAGAAGCCCTAGCTTGTTTCACTGGCAGTAACCAAAAGGTAATTGGTTTGAATCCCCGAGCCAACTATGTGATAAATCTGTCGATGTGCCCTTGAGCAAGCCACTTAACCATAATTGCTCCCGTAAGTCTCTTTGGATAAGTGTCTGCTCAATGACAAAAATGTAAAAACGATGTAACTGGTAAATGGATGCCACAATACAGTGGGGAGAACAAGTATTTGATACACTGCTGATTTTGCAGGTTTTCCAACTTACAAAGCATGGAGAGGTCTGTAATTTCTTATCGTAGGTACACTTCAACTGTGAGAGACGGAATCTAAAACAAAAATCCAGAAAATCACATTGTATGATTTTTTAATGTAATTAATTAGCATTTTATTGCATGACATAAGTATTTGATACATCAGAAAAGCAGAACTTAATATATGGTACAGAAACCTTTGTTTGCAATTACAGAGATCATACATTTCCTGTAGTTCTTGACCAGGTTTGCACACACTGCAGCAGGGCTTTTGGCTTTTGGCCCACTCCTCCATACAGACCTCCTCCAGATCCTTCAGGTTTCGGGGCTGTCGCTGGGCAATACGGACTTTCAGCTCCCTCCAAAGATGTTCTATTGGGTTCAGGTCTGGAGACTGGCTGGGCCACTCCAGGACCTTGAGATGTGTCTATGATAAAAAATTACAGACCTCTACATGCTTTGTAAGTAGGAAAACCTGCAAACTGGCAGTGTATCAAATACTTGTTCTCCCCACTGTATGTATTTATTCACACAGAGATTTCAGAGATGAGAAGTAATTCCTTTACAAATGTTACTAGTATCAAGGTGGTTAACTCTCACTGAAACTGAACTGTAGACCGCATACAATAACTGTAGTCTGTATATACAATAACTGTAGTCTATATACAATAACTGTAGTCTATATACAATAACTGTAGTCTATATACAATCACTGTAGTCTGTATACAATAACTGTAGTCTATATACAATCACTGTAGTCTATATACAATCACTGTAGTCTATATACAATCACTGTAGTCTGTATACAATAACTGTAGTCTTATACAATCACTGTTGTCGTATACAATAGCTGTATTCTGTTGACAATAGCTATATTCTGTTGATAATAACTATTCTTTATATAATAACTATAGTCTGTATACAATAACAGTTGTCGTGTAGCTATAGTCTGTATACAATAACTGTAATCTCACTGTTGTCGTATACAATAGCTGTATTCTGTTGACAATAACTGTAGTCTGTATACAATAACTGTAGTCTGTATACAATAACTGTAGTCTGTATACAATAACTGTAGTCTGTATACAATAACTGTAGTCTGTATACAATAACTGTAGTCTGTATACAATAACTGTAGTCTGTATATAATAACTATAGTCTGTATACAATAACTGTAGTCTGTATACAATAACTGTAGTCTGTATACAACACAAAGTGATAGCAGAGAGTGTACGTCTGCAAGATCGAGCAAAGGCTGATCATTACACAAAGGCAGTGGTATTCACAGTCGGGTTGCAACCCCTAGTGGGGTCACGGGGGAATTGCAGTGGGGTCAGCAAATTTTATATATATATATATATATATGTGGGGCAAAAAAAGTATTTAGTCAGCCACCAATTGTGCAAGTTCTCCCACTTAAAAAGATGAGAGAGGCCTGTAATTTTCATCATAGGTACACTTCAACTATGACAGACAAAATGAGGGGAAAAAAATCCAGAAAATCACATTGTGTATATAACAAAGCAAAAAAACATTTGGCAACAGAAAATTAAATTGACAGATTATTGTATGGGACAATTATACCAACATTTTTGTGAAAGATAATTTTATTGAGTTTCATTGTTTCTCTTAGTTTTTATTTGTTGATGTAAAAATCGGAATGTACCAATTTTAAGGTTGTGTCATCAGATCTGGGCAACTAACCCAGGAAATAATGTAGGCGTAGTAATGGGATGCTCCAGAACAACCTGAATTATTTGGGGCATTGATTCTACATGGTGTCGTAAACATTCGTAGCTCAATTGGTATCGTTCCCCACACCAGTACACCACCACCACCAGCCTGTATGTACCATTGACACCAGGCATGATGGGTCCATGGATTCTTGCTGTTTACGCCAAATCCTGACTCTGCCATCAGCATGATGCAACAGGAACCATGATTCGTCAGACCAGACAATGTTTTCCCACTCCTCAGTTGCCCTGTGTTGGTGGTCTCGTGCCCACTGAAGCCACTTCTTGTTGTTTTTATGCTGATAGGAGTGGAACCCGGTGTGGTCGTCTGCTGCAACAACCCATCCCGACGAGTTGAGCATTCAGGAGATGCCGTTCTTCACGCCACTGTTGTACTGCACTGTTATTGGTCTGTTTGTAGGCGGGCCTGTTAGCGTGCACCATTCTTGCCGTTCTCCTTCGACCTCTCATCAACAAGCTGTTTTCAGCTACGGGACAGCCGCCGACTGGATGTTTGTTGTTTGTCTCACCGTTCTCAGTAAACCGTTAGACACTGTCGTGTGTGAAAAGCCCAGGAGGGATCGTCCGTTTCTGAGATACTTGAACCGGTGCGCCTGGAACTGCTCAACGTCACTTAGGTCACTCGTTTTGTCCATTCTGATGTTCAATCAAACAGTAACTGAATGCCTGGATGCCTGTCTGCCTGCTTTATATAGCAAGCAACGGCCACGCGACTCACTGTCTGTAGGAGCGAATCGATTTTCGTGAACAGGCTGGTGTACCTAATAATCTGTCCTGTGAATGTATATATCTAATAGGGCACTCCATAGTTTCAGTTTACTTCCTGTATTGACAGAATTCAAAATGAAAAGCCTATATAGTGCACTATGCCTCCCCAGTGGCACCCTATTCCCTATATAGTGCACTACTTTTGACCAGAGCCCTATAGAACCCTATTCCCTATATAGTGCACTACTTTAGACCAGAGCCCTATAGAACCCTATTCCCTATATACTACTTTAGACCCTATAGAACCCTATTCCCTATATAGTGCACTACTTTAGACCAGAGCCCTATAGAACCCTATTCCCTATATATTGCACTACATTTGACCAGAGAGCCCGGTGGGCCCTTTTCAAAATAAATACACCATTTGGAACACTAGCCCTGAGACTTTTTTATGTGATAACATTGTATTATTAGTAAAAGTTATCATTGAATTCCTTGTTTTTGATTGACTTTGTTTTAATTTGGTTGTGCCCTCATTCCAGCTGTTCCTGACATCACAGGCCACAAGCGTAGTGACAATAAGAACGAGGGCCAGAAGGCCCTCCTCTACTGTAAGGCCACTGGCTACCCCTACCCTATCTGGACCTGGCACAAACTGGACAATGGGTTCTACGCGGTACGTCTTGTGGTGGTGGTGGTGGTGGTTGTTGTGGTGGTTGTTTTTATGTTTTTGTGGTGGTTGTTGAGTCTGTTGTTGTGGTGATGGTTGTTGTAGTTTTTGTTGTGGTGGTTGATGTTGTTGAGGTTGTTGTGGTTGTGGTTGTGGTGGTGGTAGTTGTGGTAGTTGTGGTAGTGGTGGTAGTTGTTGTGGTGATTGTTGTGGTGGTGGTGGTGGTTGTGGCTGTTGTTGTGGTGGTTGTTGTTGTGGTTGTTGTGGTTGTTGTGGTGGTTGTGGTTGTTGATGTGGTGGTTGTTGTGGTGGTTGTTGTGGTGGTTGTGGTTGTTGTGATGGTTGTTGTGGTTGTTGTGGTGGTGGTTGTTGTGGTTGTGGTGGTGGTGGTTGTTGTGGTTGTGGTGGTGGTTGTTGTGGTGGTTGTGGTTGTTGATGTGGTGGTTGTTGTGGTGGTTGTTGTGGTGGTTGTGGTTGTTGTGATGGTTGTTGTGGTTGTTGTGGTGGTGGTTGTGGTTGTGGTGGTGGTTGTTGTGGTTGTTGTGGTTGTGGTGGTGGTTGTTGTGGTGGTTGTTGTGGTTGTTGTGGTGGTTGTTGTGGTGGTTGTGGTGGTTGTTGTGGTGGTGTTGTTGTGGTTTTTCTTCCCCCAGACATTGGCACACTTGCGCGCACACACACACACACACACACACACACACACACACACACACACACACACACACACACACACACACACACACACACACACACACACACACACACACACACACACACACACACACACACACACACACACACACACATACCATAATCACTTCTCTATTTTTCTCTCTGCCCTCCCACCCTTGTCTTTCTCTTCTCCCCCTCCCCCCTCGCCCCCCAGGACATTGAAAACTCCTCCGGCCGTTTCTTCATTAACAACAAAGACAACTACACTGAGCTGAGCATCATCAACCTGGACATCGGCTCCGACCCGGGGGAGTACCAGTGTAACGCCACCAACATGATCGGCACCTCGTCCGTGGTGTCTGTACTGCGGGTCCGGAGCTACCTGGCCTGGCTTTGGCCTCTGCTGGGCGTCCTGGCCGAGGTCATTATCCTGGTCATCATCATCGTGGTCTATGAAAAACGCAAGAAGCCAGACGACATACAAGACGGTGAGTGAGGAGTCTGAGACCATATCAGTCATGGCGACCATTTTGATTTGTGGTTTGTTCTCATTTTGATGTTTTTATTGTTTTTGTGGTCAAGTATAGTTTGCAGATAGCCATTTCAAGTAGTTCATTGTTTTCAAAGTGGAGAAAAACAATAGTCGCCGTTCTTCAATGCTACATTTTGAAAACATACTGTAGTTCTCTCTGTATATGTGAATCTTTGCCAACCAGCTGTTGACCTAACAACCAGTGATGTAGTGGAGGGCTAACCCAAGTCATTTTAGTTTACCCACAGCAGGCTCAGGGTTTACCCTGCTATTAACCCACGGTGTCCAGGGTTTACCCTCCTATTAACCCACGGTGTTCAGGGTTTACCCTCCTATTAACCCACGGTGTCCAGGGTTTACCCTCCTATTAACCCACAGTGTCCAGGGTTTACCCTCCTATTAACCCACGGTGTCCAGGGTTTACCCTCCTATTAACCCACAGTGTCCAGGGTTTACCCTCCTATTAACCCACGGTGTTCAGGGTTTACCCTCCTATTAACCCACGGTGTTCAGGGTTTACCCTCCTATTAACCCACGGTGTCCAGGGTTTACCCTCCTATTAACCCACGGTGTTCAGGGTTTACCCTCCTATTAACCCACGGTGTCCAGGGTTTACCCTCCTATTAACCCACGGTGTCCAGGGTTTACCCTCCTATTAACCCACGGTGTTCAGGGTTTACCCTCCTATTAACCCACGGTGTCCAGGGTTTACCCTCCTATTAACCCACAGGTGTTCAGGGTTTACCCTCCTATTAACCCACAGTGTCCAGGGTTTACCCTCCTATTAACCCACAGTGTCCAGGGTTTACCCTCCTATTAACCCACGGTGTCCAGGGTTTACCCTCCTATTAACCCACGGTGTCCAGGGTTCACCCTCCTATTAACCCACGGTGTCCAGGGTTTACCCTCCTATTAACCCACAGGTGTTCAGGGTTTACCCTCCTATTAACCCACGGTGTCCAGGGTTTACCCTCCTATTAACCCACGGTGTCCAGGGTTCACCCTCCTATTAACCCACGGTGTCCAGGGTTTACCCTCCTATTAACCCACAGTGTCCAGGGTTTACCCTCCTATTAACCCACGGTGTCCAGGGTTCCCCCTCCTATTAACCCACGGTGTCCAGGGTTTACCCTCCTATTAACCCACAGTGTCCAGGTTCCCACAGTGTCCAGGGTTTACCTCCTAGGGTTTAGGGTTTACCCTACTATTAACCCACGGTGGGTCCAGGGTTTACCCTCCTATTAACCCACGGTGTCCAGGGTTTACCCTCCTATTAACCCACGGTGTCCAGGGTTTACCCTCCTATTAACCCACGGTGTCCAGGGTTTACCCTCCTATTAACCCACGGTGTTCAGGGTTTACCCTCCTATTAACCCACGGTGTCCAGGGTTCACCCTCCTATTAACCCACGGTGTCCAGGGTTCACCCTCCTATTAACCCACGGTGTCCAGGGTTTACCCTCCTATTAACCCACGGTGTCCAGGGTTTACCCTCCTATTAACCCACGGTGTCCAGGGTTTACCCTCCTATTAACCCACAGCAGGTTCAGGGTTTAGGGTTTACCCTACTATTAACCCACGGTGTCCAGGGTTTACCCTCCTATTAACCCACGGTGTTCAGGGTTTACCCTCCTATTAACCCACAGTGTCCAGGGTTTACCCTCCTATTAACCCACGGTGTCCAGGGTTTACCCTCCTATTAACCCACGGTGTTCAGGGTTTACCCTCCTATTAACCCACGGTGTCCAGGGTTTACCCTCCTATTAACCCATGTGTCCAGGGTTTACCCTCCTATTAACCCACGGTGTCCAGGGTTTACCCTCCTATTAACCCACAGTGTTCAGGGTTTACTCTCCTATTAACCCACGGTGTCCAGGGTTCTATTAACCCACAGTGATTAACCCACGGTGTCCAGGGTTTACCCTCCTATTAACCCACAGTGTTCAGGGTTTACCCTCCTATTAACCCACGGTGTCCAGGGTTTACCCTGACCTATTAACCCACAGTGTCCAGGGTTTACCCTCCAGGGTTACTAACCCACAGTTAACCCACGGTGTCCAGGGTTTACCCTCCTATTAACCCACAGTGTCCAGGGTTTATTAACCCACAGTGTCCAGGGTTTATTAACCCACAGTGTCCAGGGTTATTAACCCACAGTGTTCAGGGTTTACCACTATTAACCCACAGTGTCCAGGGTTTACCCTCCTATTAACCCACAGTGTCCAGGGTTTACCCTCCTATTAACCCACAGTGACCAGGGTTTACCCTCCTATTAACCCACAGTGACCAGGGTTTACCCTCCTATTAACCCACAGTGTCCAGGGTTTACATTAACCCACAGTGTCCAGGGTTTACCCTCCTATTAACCCACAGTGACCAGGGTTTACTCTCCTATTAACCCACAGTGACCAGGGTTTACCCTCCTATTAACCCACGGTCCAGGGTTTACCCCTCCTATTAACCCACAGTGTCCAGGGTTCACCCTCCTATTAACCCACAGTGTTCCAGGGTTTACCCTCCTATTAACCCACGTGTCCAGGGTTTACCCTCCTATTAACCCACGGTGTCCAGGGTTTACCCTCCTATTAACCCACAGTGTCCAGGGTTTACCCTCCTATTAACCCACGGTGTCCAGGGTTTGTCCAGGGTTTACCCTCCTATTAACCCACGGTGTCCAGGGTTCACCCTCCCATTAACCCACGGTGACCAGGGTTTACCCTCCTATTAACCCACGGTGTCCAGGGTTCACCCTCCTATTAACCCACAGTGTTCAGGGTTTACCCTCCTATTAACCCACGGTGTTCAGGGTTTACCCTCCTATTAACCCACGGTGTTCAGGGTTCACCCTCCTATTAACCCACGGTGTCCAGGGTTTACCCTCCTATAAACCCACAGCAGGTTCAGGGTTTAGGGTTTACCCTCCTATTAACCCACGGTGTTCAGGGTTTACCCTCCTATTAACCCACAGTGTTCAGGGTTTACCCTCCTATTAACCCACAGTGTCCAGGGTTTACCCTCCTATTAACCCACGGTGTCCAGGGTTTAGGGTTTACCTCCTATTAACCCACGGTGTCCAGGGTTTACCCTCCTATTAACCCACGGTGTCCAGGGTTTACCCTCCTATTAACCCACCAGGGTTTACCCTCCTATTAACCCACGGTGTCCAGGGTTTACCCTCCTATTAACCCACAGTGTCCAGGGTTTACCCTCCTATTAACCCACGGTGTCCAGGGTTTACCCTCCTATTAACCCACAGTGTCCAGGGTTTACCCTCCTATTAACCCACAGTGTCCAGGGTTTACCCTCCTATTAACCCACAGTGACCAGGTGTTTACCCTCCTATTAACCCACAGTGTCCAGGGTTTACCCTCCTATTAAGCCACAGTGACCAGGTGTTTACCCTCCTATTAACCCACAGTGTCCAGGGTTTACCCTCCTATTAAGCCACAGTGTCCAGGGTTTACCCTCCTATTAAGCCACAGTGACCAGGTGTTTACCCTCCTATTAACCCACAGTGTCCAGGGTTTACCCTCCTATTAAGCCACAGTGACCAGGTGTTTACCCTCCTATTAACCCACAGTGAGCAGGGACATGTGTTCCACATTGTTACCACTACTACCTTGCTAACATCGTCCCAGCTGGCCTAACATCGTCCCAGCTGGCCTAACATCGTCCCAGCTGGCCGAACATCGTCCCAGCTGGCCGAACATCGCCCCAGCTGGCCTAACATCACCCCAGCTGGCCTAACATCGCCCCAGCTGGCCTAACATCGCCCCAGCTGGCCTAACATCGCCCCAGCTGGCCTAACATCGTCCCAGCTGGCCTAACATCGTCCCAGCTGGCCTAACATCGTCCCAGCTGGCCTAACATCGTCCCAGCTGGCCTAACATCGTCCCAGGTGGCCTAATCATCAGTTGGCCAGCTGGCCCAGTTGGCCTAACATCGTCCCAGTTGGCCTAACATCGTCCCAGTTGGCCTAACATCGTCCCAGTTGGCCTAACATCGTCCCAGCTGGCCTAACATCGTCCCAGCTGGCCTAACATCGTCCCAGCTGGCATAACATCGTCCCAGTTGGCCTAACATTGTCCCAGCTTGTTTTACATCGTCCCAGTTTGCCTAACATCGTCCCAGCTGGCATAACATCGTCCCAGCTGGCCTAACATTGTCCCATCTTGTTTTACATTGTCCCAGGTGATCTAACATAATCCCAGCATATTTTACATCGTCCCAGCCTGCCTAACATCGTCCCAGCTGGCATAACATCGTCCCAGCTGGCCTACCATCGTCCCAGTTGGCCTACCATCGTTCCAGCTGGCCTACCATCGTTCCAGCTGGCCTACCATCGTCCCAGCTGGCCTACCTTTGCCTCATCTTGTTTTACATCGTCCCAGGTGATCTAACATCGTCCCAGCATATTTTACATCGTCCCAGCTGGCCTAACATCGTCCCAGCTGGTTATACATTGTCCCAGCTGGCCTAACATCGTCCCAGCTGGCCTAACATCGTCCCAGCTAGTCTACCATCGTCCCAGCTGGCCTAACATCGTCCCAGCTGGTTTTACATCGTCCCAGCTAGTCTAACATCGTCCCAGCTGGTTATACATCGTCCCAGCTAGTCTAACATCGTCCCAACTGGTTTTCCATCGTCCCAGCTAGTCTAACATCGTCCCAGCTGGCCTAACATTGTCCCAGCTGGCCTAACATTGTCCCAGCTGGCCTAACATTGTCCCAGCTGGCCTAACATCGTCCCAGCTGGCCTAATATCGTCCCAGCTGGCCTAACATCGTCCCAGCTGGCCTAACATCGTCCCAGCTGGCCTAACATCGTCCCAGTTGGCCTACCATCGTTCCAGTTGGCCTAACATCGTCCCAGCTGTCCTACCATCGTCCCAGCTAGTCTAACATCGTCCCAGCTGGCCTACCATCGTTCCAGTTGTCCTAACATCATCCCAGCTGTCCTAACATCGTCCCAGCTGGCCTAACACACACACACACACACACACACATCCTTAGTTAATATATATTAGCATTGCTAAGACAAGTTTAGAGTATACAAGTAGGGTATTACTGTGTAATATTTTCCCCGCCTCTTTCCCAAATTGCATAACCCAACCTATGTTTGGTAAGTGAGAGACTCCTGCATGCCTCTTGAGTTTCAATCAGCATCTATAACATACTATGCCTGGCCCAAGAGCTGTTTGTGTTGTTCAGCTAACTCCTATGGGTTGTTGTACCATAGGATATTGGCCAAGACAGCAAATCTGACCCCAGGACATATTCACACAACATTATCTACATGCATCTGTCCACAGTGGGCAAAATTTGGCACAAGATGTCAAACAGACGTAATTTTCTGGTTGTAAACTGATTTTTGTTTTTGGAAAGGTTGTCATATTACCAGTTTACAACTAAACAGTCTCTGTAAATATGTTATTTTTTTATTGACGGCATCAAGATGTCATCAAGACGTCATATTTTGGTTGTCATCTGGTCATATCGCTCGTTTTGGTCACTGGGTTTTCTTTAGAACCTTAAGAGTGTAATGCATCTTAACTTGCTGCTTAGGCTACTTCTCTATGGCGTTTCTCAGTCAAAGACTGAGCTTACATAAACAAACCAAATGGTGTATTGTGCCAAGGTCACCTTCAAGGTCACCTTCAGTTTTGAATGTTTTGTATTCTCTAGTTTATGCTAGAAGCATATATACCTTTTGTAAAGAGTCAGTTAATATAATATAATTACATGCCATGTAGCAGACGGTTTAATAAAAAGTGACTTACAGTCATGTGTATGTACATTTTTTCGTATTGGTAGCCCCAGCAGGAATCGAACCCACACTCCTTGGCTTTGCAAGCACCATGCACTGCCGATTTAGCCTCACAGAACAACAATTGTTTTCTCTGTGCTGGTCAATTTCAATGGCAGTTCGTGAATAGACTTTTGTGCGTAGTCTGTCTGCCTATGCATGATTACGGTATGTTTGTAACAAAAAGTGAATTTTAAACTTGCATCTGCTCTGCTTGAATTTCATAATCACTTTGTCATCCCATGGTTCTTGTTGGTTTTATTGCTCTTTTTGACTGCATTTGGTGTTAATTGCTACCGTGATTTGTCCGTCCTAACGCTAAGTTTTAAGATGGCTTCCATTCAGCATAGGTTCTATTCTCTATTTAATTTCTTTATCTGAGCTTCCATTCCATCAGCATGGTTACGAGGTTCAGTTTAGTTCATTCACTTATGGAATTGAACTGAATTCCACATATGGAATTTAAAGGGACATATAGAAAATGTTTCAACTTCATATTCATCATCTCCAGCACCACCCCCAACATCAACATATGTGAAAATGGCGTGTTTCTATGTTTTGTAGCTAAAATGAGAGAGGGAAAGGGACAGGGGGATACCTAGTCAACTGAAATGTGTCTTCTGCATTTAACCCAACCCCTCTGAGTCAGAGAGGAGAGGTTTCTTTTTTACTACTACAAAACGTAAAAACGCTCCATTTTCACACACTGTATGTTAATGTTGGAGTGGTGCTGCAGATTGTGAATATGTGAAATTGCCCTTTTAATTCCACCTATGGAACTAAGTTCAATTCCAAAATGATGGAACTATGGAACACGCAGAACTGTCTTTGAACATCGTTCGACCAAGCCTCCAACCAGGCAAGATGTTACAGTCATATTACCACCGAAACACATTGCTTATTTTTAGACATACTTTCTACCATAACAAATTGCCATTTCACCATCAGCGTGCACCATTTTCTTAATTTGTCTTCAATTCTCTATGTTTTCCCTTTGTGCATCAGATGACGAACCAGCTGGACCAATGTAAGTACATCTATGTTACAATCATTTATTTAGTTAGAAGTCTATGTATGGTGTTTTACTCTAGTATTTCCGTGATGTACCTGTTTCTGTACACTACTGTAAATCAGGGTTAGGCTCAATTCTATTTGAATTCAGAAAGTAAACTGAAATTGATCTTCAAATTCCAATGTTCCTAATTGACAGCAACAATGCCTCTGAGTCATCCATACGGCATGCTTGAAAAACAACTTTTGACTGATCAGTAGTTGTAAGGTTCTAACCCTTTTTAATGATCAGTAGATGTAGGGTTCTAACCCTTTTTAATGATCAGTAGATGTAGGGTTCTAACAATTTTGAATGATCAGTAGATGTAGGGTTCTAACCCTTTTTAATGATCAGTAGATGTAGGGTTCTAACAATTTTGAATGATCAGTAGATGTAGGGTTCTAACCCTTTTGAATGATCAATAGATGTAGGGTTCTAACCCCTTTTAATGATCAGTAGATGTAATGTTCTAACCCTTTTGACTGATCAGTAGATGTAGGGTTCTAACCCTTTTGAATGATCAGTAGATGTAGGGTTCTAACCATTTTGAATGATCAGTAGATGTAGGGTTCGAACCATTTTGAATGATCAGTAGATGTAGGGTTCTAACCATTTTGAATTATCAGTAGATGTAGGGTTCTAACCCCTTTTGAATGATCAGTAGTTGTAGGGTTCTACCCCATTGAATGATCAGTAGATGTAATATTTGTGATCAGCAATAAGGTGCATTACAGTAGAATTATTTTGATGGTATCCCAGTCTAACGTGTGTTTATCCTATTGAAGGAAAACTAACTCCACCAACAATCACAAAGACAAGAACCTTCGTCAGAGGAACACAAACTGAGAACACTGGTAAGTTTGATTTTTTTATTGGTAATTCCAAGATAAGAAATTAAAGCATCAAGCATCTGATTCAGGATCGTTTTTGCTTACAGAACACAATTAATAGGATCACACACATGGAGGGAGGGGGAGGGGGGGCTGATCCTAGTTCAGCACTCCTAATCTGAGAAGCTTGATACATATGATCTGTTTACCCAGTTGTATGTTGTTGTTGTTTACTGCATCATGTAGCTACAGTATGTTATGAATAACCTGTTAATCACCACAGATAGCCACATGTTGTACAGGAGATCAATATTGAAAAACAAAGCTAGTCTACTTTATCAATAAACCTGTGACCACATTGCATCTCATCAATATCACTGATAGATAGATGTAATCTCACCAATACCACTGACCGATAGATGTAATCTCATCAATACCACTGACCGATAGATGTAATCTCATCAATACCACTGACCGATAGATGTAATCTCACCAATACCACCGACAGATAGATGTAATCTCATCAATACCACTGACAGATAGATGTAATCTCACCAATACCACTGACCGATAGATGTAATCTCACCAATACCACCGACAGATAGATGTAATCTCATCAATACCACTGACAGATAGATGTAATCTCACCAATACCACCGACAGATAGATGTAATCTCATCAATACCACTGACCGATAGATGTAATCTCATCAATACCACTGACAGATAGATGTAATCTCATCAATACCACTGACAGATAGATGTAATCTCATCAATACCACTGACCGATAGATGTAATCTCATCAATACCACTGACCGATAGATGTAATCTCATCAATACCACTGACCGATAGATGTAATCTCATCAATACCACTGACCGATAGATGTAATCTCATCAATACCACTGACAGATAGATGTAATCTCATCAATACCACTGACCGATAGATGTAATCTCATCAATACCACTGACAGATAGATGTAATCTCATCAATACCACTGACCGATAGATGAACACTGAGTGGACTAAACAATAAGAACGCCTTCTCTGTCCACAACAGACTGACCAGGTGAATCCAGGTGAAAGCTATAATCCCTTATTGATGTCACCTGTTAAATCCCATGAAATCAGTGTAGATGAAGGGGAGGAGACGGGGTTAAAGAAGGATTGTTGAGCCTTGGGACAACTGAGACATGGATTGTGTCTGTGTTCCATTCAAAGGGTGAATGGGCAAGACAAAAGATTCAAGTGCCTTTAAACGGGGTATGGTAGTAGGTTCCAGGCGCACCGGTTTGAGTGAGTCAAGAACTGGAAGCCTGCTGGGTTTTTCACACTCAACAGTTTCCTGTGTGTATCAAGAATGGTCCGCCACCCAAAGGACATTCAACCAACTTGACACAACTGTGAGAAGTATTGGTCAACACGGGCCAGCGTCCCTGTGTGGAACGCTTTGTCGAGTCCATGCCCCGACAAATCGAGCCTGTTCTTAGTTATATATTATAAACTGACAGATAGTTCTATATTATACACTGACAGATAGTTCTATATTGTACACTGACAGATAGTTCTATATTATACACTGACAGATAGTTCTATATTATACACTGACAGATAGTTCTATATTATACACTGACAGATAGTTCTATATTATAGACTGACAGATAGTTCTATATTATACACTGACAGATAGTTCTATATTATAGACTGACAGATAGTTCTATATTATACACTGACAGATAGTTCTATATTATACACTGACAGATAGTTCTATATTATACACTGACAGATAGTTCTATATTATACACTGACAGATAGTTCTATATTATACACTGACAGATAGTTCTATATTGTACACTGACAGATAGTTCTATATTGTACACTGACAGATAGTTCTATATTGTACACTGACAGATAGTTCTATATTGTACACTGACAGATAGTTCTATATTATACACTGACAGATAGTTCTATATTATACACTGACAGATAGTTCTATATTATACACTGACAGATAGTTCTATATTATAGACTGACAGATAGTTCTATATTATACACTGACAGATAGTTCTATATTATACACTGACAGATAGTTCTATATTATACACTGACAGATAGTTCTATATTATACACTGACAGATAGTTCTATATTATACACTGACAGATAGTTCTATATTATGCATGAAATGACCCCTGAAAGTGGAATGCAACAGCCAGGGTTGTGGGGTCAATTCCATTTCAATAAATCCAGGAAGTGAACTTAATGGACTGAATTCAAATGGAATTATCCCCAATCATGGTGTCATTACAACCTAAGCAATTTAACTAACACGCTAATGACTGACTTCCTGGTTTTCCTTCCACAGATAATAACATATTATACATGTATGTATCGACCATATGAAGGTAACCAGGAAAAGGGATTTATAGAAATGTGTTAATAAGAATTTATCTACCGAATACAACGACGTAGAAGAAGAAGAGGAGGGAGGAGCTACTGTAAATGTCTGTATTGTATGACGAGGCATGCCTTCTGATTTTGATTATCTAGCTATCGTGTGACAAGGGTGAAGAATGTGATCAATGAACGTGATCCCATAACATTATGAATGATTTACGAAGTGTCTATGGAAGCATTATAACCATTGTTTGCTGCATGCAGTTATTGATTGTCGCTGTTTATTGATTGTTTTGATTTGATTATTTATTCTGATCAAATTCTTATCATTTTTCCCGATTTTTACTCAATTCTGAAGTCATGCATGCAAGGTACTCTAACTTTCTGTTTGGTCCAGACATGACATGGCTTTTTGGGTTTGTGTCCCAAATGACACTCTTTTTCCCTATATAGTCCCCCCGCCCCCCAAAGGTCTCTGGTCAAAAGTACTGCACTCTATAGGGCAGGAGTATTCAAATCTCATCATACAACCTCTGTTGAACTGATGCTTTTTTTCTTCTTCGGTTTTTCTACCTGTTAATGCATCTGTCCTACCTGGTGTTCCAGGTCTAAACCAGGCCCCCGGATTAAAGACAAAGGAGTGGAAATGGTTTCAAAGTCCAGATTTGAATGTGAATGGAATGATATGGAATAGGGTGTCACTTGGGACTCAGACTTGTTTTTTTTTGTTTACTTAGATAATAGAGAATCACTATTTGTGTTGACTATGAGGAGCTAAAGACTTTGCAATGTAAAAAGGGAGGAACCCCCCCCACCTGCCCGCCACCACTTCTAATCTGGTATGACAGTAGATCGGTACAGTTTATCATTCTGCTGCATACCATTTTATAGCTCGATTACTTATTTATTCATATGTTATCAGATCACATCTGGTTTCGCATTTTAGTAAGGGCTTTGCAATGTCCCTGTCTTTTTGAATTTGATTGAAAATTCCTATATTTAACATGTACTGTATGTATCCAACCACCTTATATAACAATACATGTAGTAATATGAAGGATATTCATTCATGAGATGCACTTACATTTTGGAAAAATCATGGAAATAAAAAAAGGTCTCTATAAAGTTAATTTAGTATGTAATTGTAACAACTCCTCCTAATTATTCTGACTGCTGTGTTTAACTGAAATAAAAGTGTGTATTGTGTATAGCATGGCTATTATCCTATGCAATAATAATCCATATTGATATTAATATATACAAATCCCTCTTAGCAGCTTTTAGATTCTCTATGTTGATCTAGAATGATCTTTAGAGCATTGATAGATAGCGTACCAGACAGCTTGTTGATCTCTATAGTTGATAATGTTATACAGTATATCTAGAAGTTGGAGCTAGGTAGGAGGCAACAGGAACTATGTTATGTATGTCAAGATTGCCACTTGTAAAGCAATCCCAAAGTCAATCACAAGTCATTTTTAAGAATAAAAACTTTAAAAATAAATGGTTTGTTTCAGTTTGATGACTTGATTTTCATCCATTTCCGAGCTTGCACACACACACTAATGCATGCATGCACGCGCGCACACACACACACATATATATATATATATACACACACATATACACACACACACATACACACACACACGCAAACACCTCTTCACAACCAGCACAGGCATGGGCTGTAAACATTGTGCTGGCTTCTTTAGTGTTAAATGTGAAAACAGCACCACCTAGTGGTCACATGAGGAACCAACAACGCTGTGTGAGTAGAAAAGCTACAGGTAGTTAGTTACTGGTTGATGCAGGGAAAAGACTACCAACTAAATAAAGCTAAAACCTCCCAAGAAAGGTGAGATTTGTTTACGGGGTGTGTACGCTGTGTGTATAGTGTGTGTACGGGGTGTGTACGCTGTGTGTACAATGTGTGTGTGTGTGTGTGTGTGTGTGTGTGTGTGTGTGCATCTTTAATTTCTCCATCATCGGGCTCATAATTCTCTCTCTGTTTTTAAGTTCAGAACTCTTCCATCCAGACCCGAACGGCAGAAGCACAACTGAAGGGGGCACTATTGTCTCAATGAACCACTATTGAACCATGTATCCCATATAGAGAGTCAGCTATCTGGCAGAACCATGTATCCCATATAGAGAGTCAGCTATCTGGCAGAACCATGTATCCCATATAGAGAGTCAGCTATCTGGCAGAACCATGTATCCCATATAGAGAGTCAGCTATCTGGCAGAACCATGTATCCCATATAGAGAGTCAGCTATCTGACAGAACCATTTAATACAATGAGGCACAACATCTGGACTGAGGTTGTCACACAGCGGGCGGAACACAGACAGACACAGACTGACTGACTGACTGACTGACTTTAGTGTTTTCAGAAAATAAATAAACATTTATTTGACAGATGCACCCCCTCCCCCCCCACACATACAGACACACGCACACAGACACATGCACAGCACCAATACAATGACTCTATCAGACTGTGAGATACCATAATAACAGAAGCAGTTGTTGGAAAGCTAATTTCCCTTCTCTCTCTGCCCCTTAAGACAATTAGACAAAGCCATTTAGACCCTAAATAATGGTATCCTAGTCCCTATATAGTGCACTAGGGTCCATAGTGCTCTGGTCAAAAGTAGTGCACTATATAGGAAATAGAGTTCTATAGTAGGGCCCTGGTCTAAAGTAGTGCACTATATAGGGAATAGGGTGCGATTTGGGACTGTCACTTTGTCTGCAATGAGATCATCAGGGATAACACTACCAGTCTCTTCAGTGTTCTCGGTTTATAGTAATCTATATTAGGGAGTAGGGAACCATAATCTATATTAGGGAGTAGGGAACCATTTGGGAGCGATAATCTATATTAGGGAATAGGGAACCATTTGGGAGGAGGTCATTGTCTTTCTGTCACGGTCTTCCTCCTCTTCATCTGAAGAGGAGAGGCGAGAAGGATCAGAGGACCAATATGCGGCGTGGTAGGTGTTCATCTTGATATTTAATAAAGCAAACATTGAAACACTATACAAAACCAGTAAATGAAAGTGAAGCTAATGAGAACTGTGCTGACACAAGCAATCAACATAGACAATCACCCACAAAACCCAACACAAAACAGGCTACCTAAATATGGTTCCCAATCAGAGACAATGACTAACACCTGCCTCTGATTGAGAACCATATCAGGCCCAAACACAGAAACAGACAAACTAGACATCCAACATAGAATGCCCACTCAGATCACACCCTGAACAAAACAAAACATAGAAACATACAAAGCAAACTATGGTCAGGGTGTGACACTCTCTGTATGACCAGCACAGTTGGATACATTTAATTTCAATTTAGGAAGTAAAACGGAAATGTTATTTGTGAATGTCATTGACCCATCAATTAACCCAGCTAAATAACAAGTTCAGGTGTGAACCAGTGTGTCTTCGTGTGTGTGTGTGTGTGTGTGTGTAGCAGCCTATAGTTTATCATTTACAACAAAGTATATCATCAAGACTGTCAGGGAGTTTTTAAATCACACCCTCTTATCATCCAGCCTGAGGCCTGCTGGACTGGGATGCTGAGAATAGCGTTCCTATGGCAACCCGGTAGATTAGCCCCATTAATATCCAGTTTATTAGTAGATTAGCCCCATTAATATCCAGTTTATTAGAGAACTACTGGACTGAGATGCTGAGAATAGCGTTCCTATGGCAACCTGATCAGTGATATCAGCACACACAGCAGCCAGCGGTATTTGAACGCAAGCTAGTGAGGACTGACTGACTCCGTGGAAGGCTGCATGTCGTAATTTGCTATTGACAGCCAGCTAGCCAGGGCTTTAATATTTGGGGAGGAGAATCAGGAGAGAGAGGAGATCATGCTTTGTCATGAAGTACCACAGAGACACAAGCCAGCCAGCATCCTTCCTCACTCTGCCTCCCGACTGGCACGTCCGATAATTAGCGCAGACAGCATGCAGGCAGCATCAGTACCACTGATGTGTTGTCGTCATCTAGGCTACTACACTCTGATTTAGGAATAACTTGATAGCTGGATGTCATTCATTGAGTTCCCGGGCATGTAGGCCTACCGTAATATGACCATCGCGCCAAAGCGGTACGAACTGTTGCAACCCGGAGCAGACAGAAACACATTTCAAGTGTCAAGTAAGATTCGAACTGTCCCTGTTCTGCTGCAGATGCGCCGTCACTCTTTTCGGAACCCTGCGCCTTTTGAGTTTAAGAAATACATGTTTTATAATCATCATAGCTTGTATATTTTTGTTTCTTTGTCCAACGCGTTTTTCTTAGAGCCCAGACTAGTGCGTGTCTGTCGCATCTGTTCCTAAATACCATCATAATGGATAAGTTTCATTCATCCATGCGCAAAAGGCTGTACAGCTTGCCGCAAAACATTGGTCAAAAAGGCTCTGTATCTGTGATGGTTGACGACGGAGGAGATTACGGTGGTGGCGACAAGGACACCAAGAAGAAAAGTACCGGTATCAGGCTGAAGTCTCTCCCTCCTCCTGGACCTTCATCCCCCACCAGCAGTTGGAAGAGCAACGGGGACCGGGACCCCAAGAGCGGACCCGCCGGAGACTTGGAAACGGACGTTGCCATCAAGAACAACTTGAATGGGGACTGTCGTCTGGTCAGAGGTCGCCTTTCCTCCATCACTGGCCGACACACTCTTGGGTCAGATCCAGCTGAGCAGCGGAGGCTGATCTCCGAGGCAGACACCGGTGCTAACGAAGAGAGTTACCCCGGAGGGGGCGAGCTGGGAGAGCAGGATGCCGGCGGTCGCAGTGCTAGTGTACATCGCCGATCGTCTGTCTTCGATCAGTCCACTTTCATCAAGTTAGAAGGAACCGAACCGATCATGTCAGACGAAGCAGAGCAGTTGTACCGGGCGGGCTTCATGCACCGGCAGTTCGGGGCGATGCTTCAACCAGGAGTCAACAAGTTCTCTCTGAGAATGTTGGGGAGCGAGAGGGCAGTGGAACACGAAAGGGAACGCGTCAAGTCTGCAGGATTTTGGATCATTCACCCATACAGTGATTTTAGGTAATTATTGTTCAGAGGATCTTTAGCAGTAATTCATTAGGTTACTGAATAGTTTGACTGAAACCAGACAAGTGTCTGATTAGACAAGTTAAAGGCCTCTCATAGTTTTCACACCCTCTCCCCGATTCATTGTTGTGATAATAGCCAAGCATAGTATACTAGCTCACCAAGTTCAGCTTTCCCAGTAGCATATGAAGAAAAGTTTGTGGTCACCCTTGGAGTTATCTTCACAGGGTACAGTGTCCAAAGCTAGGCTGTTTGAGATGGTGTCAGTGTAGCAGTATAATTTCAGACCGTCCCCTCGCCCATACCCGGGCGCAAACCAGGGACCCTCTGCACACATCAACAACATGAAACCAATATGAGTCAAGGCTCTTTCTGTTTTTTAATTTGAACTCAATGCTGTTGGGTCTTGTCTGAAGTAAAGCTCAAACAGAGATGCCAGTTCAATTTAAATACCGTTTTTAGATTTGACTGGCATGCCTATTCATTTTGCAGTTCCAGACATATTCATATCCAACTAATACTGCTGGTACTGATCTTTTAGGCTCAGTTTGTTTTGACTCAATATGGATATGTCTGTGTGTGTGTACACATGTGTGCTCAGAGAGAGAGATCCTGTCCCACAACTATTCATTTCATACCACCAACACAAACAAGGGCATTCATTCCACCATGCCATCTGTTCATCACCACGCACATAAAATGTTTGTTTTTTTTACGTATCATTTTAACCTTGAGTTCTCTCTCTGCTGTCATCAACAGGATATGTCCACCGTCCTGGCATGTTGGGACTTATCCTCCAATCCTGATGTGTTACAGTGTGTGTGTGTGTGTGTGTGTGTGTGTCCACACACACACACACTCATCTGAATTACATTTAGTGAGGCCATGGGATTACAGAGAGAGAGAGAGAGAGTGTGTGCAGCAGGCCAGACCGCTATGAGCTAGGTCAGGGCTTTTTGAAATGGGGTAATTAAAATAGGGTAACATGACCATTCAAGATATTAGAAGCACACATCAGGCAGGATTATGACCTCACAATTAGGTTAATGGGAGGGTGTGTGGGAGGAGGGGGGGAGGAGGGAGGACAGGGGAAGGAAGGGGAAAGAGGAGGAGGGGATGGGGGAGGACAGGGGAAGGTAGGGGGGAGAGGGGGGAGATGAGGAAGGGATGGGGTTAGGACAGGGGGGGGAAGGTAGGGGGAGAGAGAAGGGGAGGGGGACAGGGGGGGGAAGGGGAAAGATGAGGACAGGGGAGGAAGGGGAAGATGGGGGGGAGGTAGGGGGAGAGAGGAGGGGGGAGGACAGAGGAAGGTGGGGGGAGGAGGAGAGAGGGGAGGGGAGGACAGAGGAAGGTGGGGGACAGGGGAAGGTGGGGGGAGGTGGGGGGAGGGGGAGAGAGGAGGAGGGGAGGACAGAGAAAAGGTGGGGAGAGAGGAGGACAGAGGAAGGTGGGGGGAGAGAGGAGGAGGGGAGAGGACAGAGGAAGGGGGGAGAGAGAGGGGGAGGAAGGGGAGGAAAGATGAGGAGGGGGAGGTAGGGGGAGAGAGGAGGAGGGGAGGGGGAAGGGGGGGAGAGAGGAGGAGGGGAGGACAGAGGAAGGTGGGGGGAGGTAGGGAGAGAGAGGAGGAGGGGAGGACAGAGGAAGGTGGGGGAGAGAGGAGGGGAGGTCAGGGGAAGGTGGGGGGAGAGAGGAGGGGGGAGGTAGGGGGAAGGTGGGGGAGAGAGGAGGAGGGGAGGACAGAGAAAAGGTGGGAGGAGAGAGGAGGAGGGGAGGACAGAGGAAGGTGGGGGGAGAGAGGAGGAGGGGAGGACAGAGGAAGGTGGGGAGAGAGAGGAGGAGGGGAGGACAGAGGGAGGTTACCAGTGTTTTCTCATGTGGAAGAGTAGTTAGTAACAGTGGTGATGAAGTTACATGTATATGAGCACAAGTTGTTTCTGTAACTACACTGTGACGATAATCTAAAAAAACGTTTTGAAATACTGATTTTTGGAACTGTCTTAATGTTACTAGGAAACTGTCTTAATGTTACTAGGGAACTGTCTTAATGTTACTAGGGAACTGTCTTAATGTTACTAGAGAACTGTCTTAATGTTACTAGGAAACTGTCTTAATGTTACTAGGAAACTGTCTTAATGTTACTAGGGAACTGTCTTAATGTTACTAGGGAAGCGCACGGATCCCGTTACCGGGATCAAAATCGACAACATCCGGTGAAGCTGGAGCGATGCCAAATTCAAATGACAAAATCGTAATACTAAACATTCATGCAAATACGAGTGTCTTACATCGTTTAAAAGCTTAACTTCTTGTTAATCCAACCGCATTGTCATATTTCAAAAAGGCTTTACGGCGAAAGCATACCATGTGATTATCTAAGGACAGTGCCCCACACCAAAATACTTTTCCAACCCAGCACAGGTGTCACAAAATCCCAAATAGTGATAAAATAAATCACTTACCTTTGAAGATCTTCCTCTGTTTGCAATCCCAAAGGTCCCAGCTACACAACAAATGGTTATTTTGTTCGATAAAGTCCTTCTTTATATCCCAAAAATGTCTGTTTATTTGGCACGCTTGATTCAGTAATCCACTCTTTCAACATGCATACAAACTAATCCAAAAAGTTACCATTAAAGTTTGTCCAAACAAGTCAAATGATGTTTCTAATTAATCGCCAGGCACTCTAATATCGAAATAAACGATACAATTTAAGATGGAGAATAGTATGTTCAACAGGGAAGATAAATAACGAAGAGGGCGCACCTCATTCACGCGCCAACAAGACTACTTTTCTAATGAGAGACATCTTGGAAAAACTACAAATACTCGGTCATTTTTTCAAAAAACAAGCCTGAAACCATTTCTAAAGACTCTTGTTATCTGGAAGCCATAGGATCTGTAATCTGGGAGGAATTCCTTTGAATATCCCATGGACAAGCATTGAAATGGACTGTGACCTCAAAAAAACATTTTCCGATTTTCCTTCGGGTTTTTGCCTGCCATATCAGTTCTGTTATACTCACAGACATCATTTTAACAGTTGTAAAAACTTCAGGGTGTTTTCTATCCAATGCTACCAAATGATATGCATATCCTAGCTTCTGGGCCTGAGTAACAGGCAATTTACTTTGGGCATGTCATTCATCCGAACTTCTGAACACTGCCCCCTAGCCCTAAGAGGTTTTAATGTCACTGGAGATGTGCATTTTTCCCTTTCAAGATGATTCAATACGTATCTAGATACATGGGCTCCCAAACCATGCATCAACGATACGTTTTCATCTGAAAACGAATCGATGTTGTCGATTCGGTTCGATGCACTAACATTCGTTACATAAACACGTACATTTTCTAAATTAAAAATCTGCAGCTGATAGAGCTCATGAGCTGGGCCTGTCTGAGCTGGATCAGTCTGAGCTGACTTCTGTGTATGTGTGTGTGTGTGTGTGTGTGTGTGTGTGTGTGTGTGTGTTACTCTAATCGGTTCTCACATTTCTCACCTACCAAGTGGAAGGAACAGTAACCGTACGTTTGTACCAGTGGCCATAGCCCCGGTCAGTACACCCGTATCCACTGTCTTTATCATTGGATCAGTACCTCTTTATCATTGGATCAGTACCTCTGGAATATGTTTTACTTTGGGGGGGGGGGGGGTAATTTCCTCGCCCAGGCTAGATGGACGTCATATTGTACAATTTCTGTCTCCCCTTCATGGCTTCACTGTTGCATTCAAGACAAAGTCGTTTTTACTAGGCTACTAATTTGTGTCGTATTAAAAAATATCTTATATCTCAAAGTGCTGTACAGAAACCCAGCCTATAACCCCAAACAGCAAGCAATGCAGGTGTAGAAGCACGGTGGCTAGGAGAAACTCCCTAGAAAGGCCAAAAACCTAGGAAGAAACCTAGAGAGGAACCAGGCTATGAGGGGGTGGCCAGTCCTCTTCTGGCTGTGCCGGGTGGAGATTATAACAGAATAATAATAAGATGTTCATTTAATGTTTTGTAGATGGCCAACATGGGTGTTGGGAAACGAACCCACGACAAGAACATGGCCAAGATGTTCAAATGTTCATAGATGGCCAACAGGAGATTAGAACAGAACATGACCGAGATGTTCAAATGTTCATAGATGGCCAACAGGAGGTTAGAACAGAACATGGCCAAGATGTTCAAATGTTCATAGATGGCCAACAGGAGGTTAGAACAGAACATGGCCAAGATGTTCAAATGTTAGCAATTAGATGGTCAAATAATAGCAATCACAGTGAACAGGTCAGGGTTCCATAGCTGCGGGCAGAACAGTTGAAACTGGAGCAGCAGCACAGTCAGGTGGACAGGGGACAGCAAGGAGTCATCATGCCAGGTAGTCCTGAGGCATGGTCCTAGGGCTCAGGTCCTCCGAGAGAGAGAGAGAGAGATAGAGAGAGAGAGAGAGGAGAGAGAGAGACAGAGAGAGAGACAGAGAGAGAGAGAGAAAGAGATTAGTTCCTGCCGAGGCAGCAGCTACTCTTCCTGGGGTTTATTATGGATCCCCATTAGTTTCTGCCGAGGCAGCAGCTACTCTTCCTGGGGTTTATTATGGATCACCATTAGTTCCTGCCGAGGCAGCAGCTACTCTTCCTGGGGTTTATTATGGATCCCTATTAGTTCCTGCTAAGGCAGCAGCTACTCTTCCTGGGCTTTATTATGGATCCCCATTAGTTCCTGCCAAGGCAGCAGCTCCTCTTCCTGGGGTTTATTATGGATCCCCGTTACTTCCTGCCAAGGCAGCAGCTACTCTTCCTGGGGTTTATTAGGGATCCCCGTTACTTCCTGCCAAGGCAGCAGCTACTCTTCCTGGGGTTTATTATGGATCCCCATTAGTTCCTGTCAAGGCAGCAGCTACTCTTCCTGGGGTTTATTATGGATCCCCATTAGTTCCTGCCAAGGCAGCAGCTACTCTTCCTGGGGTTTATTAGGGATCCTCGTTACTTCCTGCCAAGGCAGCAGCTACTCTTCCTGGGGTTTATTATGGATCCCCATTAGTCCCTGCCGAGGCAGCAGCTACTCTTCCTGGGGTTTATTATGGATCCCCATTAGTTCCTGCCAAGGCAGCAGCCACTCTTCCTGGGGTTTATTATGGATCCCCATTAGTTCCTGCCAAGGCAGCAGCTACTCTTCCTGGGGTTTATTAAGGATCCCCATTAGTTCCTGTCAAGGCAGCAGCTACTCTTCCTGGGGTTTATTAAGGATCCCCATTAGTTCCTGTCAAGGCAGCAGCTACTCTTCCTGGGGTTTATTATGGATCCCCATTAGTTCCTGCCAAGGCAGCAGCTACTCTTCCTAGGGTTTATTATGACTCCCCATTAGTTCCTGCCAAGGCAGCAGCTACTCTTCCTGGGGTTTATTATGGATCCCCATTAGTTCCTGCCAAGGCAGCAGCTACTCTTCCTAGGGTTTATTATGGCAGCAGCTACTCTTCCTAGGGCAGCTATTATTTTTATGATCCCCATTAGTTCCTGTCAAGGCAGCAGCTACTCTTCCTGGGGTTTTTTATGGATCCCCATTAGTTCCTGCCAAGGCAGCAGCTACTCTTCCTGGGGTTTTTTATGGATCCCCATTAGTTCCTGCCAAGGCAGCAGCTACTCTTCCTTGGGTTTTTTTATGGATCCCCATTAGTTCCTGCCAAGGCAGCAGCTACTCTTCCTGGGGGTTTTTATGGATCCCCATTAGTTCCTGTCAAGGCAGCAGCTACTCTTCCTGGGGTTTTTTATGGATCCCCATTAGTTCCTGTCAAGACAGCAGCTACTCTTCCTTGGGTTTTTTATGGATCCCCATTAGTTCCTGTCAAGGCAGCAGCTACTCTACCTGGGATTTTTATGGATCCCCATTAGTTCCTGCCAATTTTCTATTAAGGTATCTTTACTTTTACTCAAGTATGACAATTGGGTACTTTTTCCACCACTGAGTACCACCATACAACAATATTACAATGTACCTGTGTGTGTGTGTTTGTCTCTTCACAGTCTGCATTGTTCCATAAAGTGTAGATTTTTAAATCTGATTCTACTGCCTGCATGAGTTACTTGATATGAAATCGTTCCATGTAGTCATGTCTCTATGTAGTACTGGGCACCTCCCGTAGTCTGTTCTAGACTTGGGGACTGTGAAGAGACCTCTGGTGACATGTCTTGTGGGGTATGCATGGGTGTCTTAGCTGTGTGCTAGTAGTTTAAACATACAGCTCGGTGCATTCAACATACACTACATGACCAAAAGTATGTGGACACCTGCTCGTCGAACATCTCATTCCATTTGCTGCTATAACAGCCTCCACTCTTCTGGGAAGGCTTTCCACTAGATGTTGGAACAATGCTGCTATAACAGCCTCCACTATTCTGGGAAGGCTTTCCACTAGATGTTGGAACAATGCTGCTATAACAGCCTCCACTATTCTGGGAAGGCTTTCCACTAGATGTTGGAACAATGCTGCTATAACAGCCTCCACTAGATGTTGGAACTGGGAAACAGCTTTCTGGGAAGGCACTAGATGTTGGAACATTGCTGCTATAACAGCCTCCACTCTTCTGGGAAGGCTTTCCACTAGATGTTGGAACATTGCTGCAGGGACTTGCTTCCATTTAGCCACAAGAGCATTGGTGAGGTCGGGCAGAGATTCTGGTCGATAAGGCCTGGCTATTCATTCCAAAGGTGTTCGATGGGGTTGAGGTCAGGGCTCTGTGCAGGCCAGTTCTTCCACACCGATCTCAACAAACCACTTCGTGCACCGGGGCATTGTGGTGCCGAAACAGGAAAGGACCTTCCCCAAATTTGCCACAAAGTTGGAAGCAAGGAATCATCTAGAATGTCATTGTATGCTGTAGCATTAATGCTGTAGCATTAAGATTTCCATTCACCCAGACTATCTGTAAGGGGCCTAGAATGAACCATGAAAAACAACCCCAGACCATTATTCCTCCTCTACAAAACTTTACAGTTGGCAAATGCCGGGGTCAGGTTGACCCCTCTGTTGTTTTTCAAATCCCAGATTTTCCCTTTAATGCTAATTGCTCAAACATCTGGCTGGTGAGGGCGGGCTCCTGGAGAGGACATGGATTCCCAAGAGATAACGCAGGGATTTATCCACCAGAGGAGGGAAGAGCAATTAGGATCAGTGTGTCACAGCACTGCAGAGAGAGAGAGAAGGCAGAGAGAGATAGAGAGAAAGAAAGAGAAACAGAGATAGAGAGGGGGGAGGGGGGTTAGGGACAGAGAGATAGAGAGAGGGGGGTTAGGGACAGAGAGAGAGGAGTGGGGGAGAGAGAGGGTGGGGGTGGGGTGGTTAGGGACAGAGAGCGGGAGAGAGAGTGTTAGGGACAGAGAGAGAGAGAGAGAGGGGTGGGGTTAGGAACAGAGAGAGCGGGAGAGAGAGAGTGTTAGGGACAGAGAGAGAGAGGGGGGGGTAGGAACAGAAAGAGAGGGAGAACATAAAGAAACAAAAGTTAGGAACAGAAAGAGAGGGAGAGAGAGAGAGAGATGTTATAGACAGAGGGAGAGGGAGAAAGAGAGACAGGCAAAAGAGCAGAGGGACAGATAGAGAGAGTGGAATAGAGAGGGGTAGAGTGGGAAAAGGCAGAAAGAGAGAAAGAGATGGGCAGAGAGAGAGAAAGAAACAGAGGGAGAGGCAGGGAGAGAGAGAGAGGGACAGAGAGTGAGGGTGAGGCAGAGAAAGAGGAAGAGAAAGAGATAGACAGTGAGAAAAGGGAACAGAGAGAGAAAGAGAGACGCAGAGACAGAAGGAGAAACAGAGAGAGAGAGGGACAGAGAGATAGAGGGACAGAGAGCGAGAGAGAGGGACAGAGAGAGGGCAGAGAGAGAGAGGGACAGAGAGAGAGAGGGACAGAGAGAGAGAGGGACAGAGAGAGAGAGGGCAGAGAGAGAGGGACAGAGAGAGAGGGACAGAGAGAGAGGGCAGAGAGAGAGGGACAGAGAGAGAGAGGGGGACAGAGAGATAGAGGGACACAGAGAGAGAGAGGGCAGAGAGAGAGGGCAGAGAGAGAGAGAGGGATAGAGAGAGAGAGGGGCAGAGAGAGAAAGAGACTCAGTGAGCTGTATACTGTCTGTGGTACTGTCAATATATTACTATAGAATCAATTACATTCTCCTTCTCCTCCTCACCAGTCTCCTCACTGTCTTCTTCTCTTTCACTATGTAACACATACATTCATCCGATCAGAGACTGGGGATTTAGACTGGTGGTGACTGTAGAAAGATGATCAGAGACGGGGGATTTAGACTGGTGGTGACTGTAGAAAGATGATCAGAGACTGGGGATTTAGACTGGTGGTGACTAGAAAGATGATCAGAGACTGGGGATTTAGACTGGTGGTGACTGTAGAAAGATGTTTCTATTTCAATTATTTGCAGATTTACTCCAAATTATTTACAATTCTAAAGTTTGAGTTGAAAACATTTATATGGCTGAACAGTCTAGCATAAAGGCTATGTGCAAAGTTGCACCCCTGCATACTAGCTGTGTTTATCTGTAGGGATTCAGCACCATTGGAATGGAAAGCGACGGTGTGACACAACGATTCTGGCGGTCACTGTCCACCGTCATGTGGTGCTGAAGTTTGGTATTCTGATTCCGTCACTGTCCACATCAGTAGTGTTGACTTTCCAATCACCACTATTAAAATGTAGTCTATTTTAGCCACGTCGATTATTATGAATGAATGAATGCATACATTAATCATGTTTTCATGACCAGTGGTCATCAGCATTTGAAGGGTAGATCCTATTTAGACGATATATTCTGCTCGTACGCTGGGGTTTAACCAATAGGAGGTGGAAGCTGAATGTGGGTTAATACATGCATCCTCATAGGTCAGGTTCAGAATATCTCTCTCTCTCTGTCTCTCAATTCAATCTTTCTCTCAATTCAATCTCTCTCTATCTCTCTCTGTCTCTCAATTCAATCTCTCTCTCAATTCAATCTCTCTTACTCTCAATTCAATCTCTCTGTCTCTTTCAATTCAATTCAATTCAAGGGGCTTTATTGGCATGGGAAACATGTGTTAACATTGCCAAAGCAAGTAAGGTAAACAATAAAAATTAACAGTAGACATCACACATACAGAAGTTTCAAAACAATAAAGACATTACAAATGTCATATTATATATATATATACAGTGTTTTTACAAGGTACAAATTTGAAAGGACACAAGATAAAATAAATAAGCATAGATATGGGTTGTATTTACAATGGTGTTTGTTCCTCTTTCTCTGTCTCTCAATTCAATCTCTCTCTATCTCTCTCTGTCTCTCAATTCAATCTCTCTCTCAATTCAATCTCTCTTTCTCTCAATTCAATCTCTCTGTCTCTTTCTCTGTCTCTCAATTCAATCTCTCTCTATCTCTCTCTGTCTCTCAATTCAATCTCTCTCTCTCTCAATTCAATCTCTCTCAATTAAATCTCTCTCTCTCTCTCTGTCTCTCTCTGTCTCTCAATTCAATCTCTCTCTCAATTCAATCAATTCAATCTCTCTCTCTCAATTCAATCTCTTTCTCTCAATTCAATCTCTCTCTCTCAATTCAATCTCTCTCTCTCTCTCTCTCTCTCTCTCAATTCAATCTCTCTCTGTCTCTCTGTCTCTGTCTCTCAATTCAATCTCTCTCTCAATTCAATCTCTCTTTCTCTCAATTCAATCTATCTCTCTCTGTCTCAATTCAATCTCTCTCTCAATTCAATCTCTCTTTCTCTCAATTCAATCTCTCTCTCGCTCTCTCTCTCTCTCGCTCTCTCTCTCTGTCTCAATTCAATCTATCTTTCTCTCAATTCAATCTCTCTTTCTCTCAATTCAATCTCTCTTTCTCTCAATTTAATCTCTCTCTCTCTCTGAAGTCAATCTCTCTCTCTCTGATCCATACTAGTGGTGAGGGTGTATCGTCTTCCAGCTACATTGATTTTAGGTGAATTACAGCACAAGAAGGGCGCACTAGCGACTCTTGTGGCGGGCGTGGCGCAGTGCACGCTGACACGGTCGCCAGGTGTATAGTGTTTCCTCCGAAACATTGGTGCGGCTGGCTTCCGGGTTAAGCGGGCATTGTGTCAAGAAGCAGTGCGGCTTGGTTGGGTTGTGTTTCGGAGGACGCATGGCTCTCGACCTTCGCCTCTCCCGAGGCCCTACGGGACATTGGGAAGAAAAGGGATAAAAACATTTTAATGTAAAATAATTACAACACAAGAATGGACTGGAATACACAACAAACACACATGTGCACGCACACCCAGACACACACAGCAAACACATCACTTGGTGCATACCTCTGTGTTTTGTTCTGCTATCTTCAGTTACACATGTAGGTATGATGTAGGGAGAAAGGAGGTAGAGAGGTAGGAGCAGGTTGGGAGGTAGGAGGTAGGGAAGGAGAAGGTGGTAGGGAGGGAGGTTAAAGGAGGTCGACCGATTAATCAGAATGGCTGATTAATTGGGGCTGATTTCAAGTTTTCGTAACAATTTGAAATCGGTATTTTTAGACAACGATTTTGCCAAGTTTTTGATTACTATTATTTTTTTTACACCTTTTATTCTACCTTTATTTTATTTGTTTTACCTTTATTTATCTAGGCAAGTCAGTTAAGAACAAATTCTTATTTTACAATGACGGCCTAGGAACAGTGGGTTAACTGCCTCGTACAGGGGAACAGTGGGTTAACTGCCTCGTTCAGGGGAACAGTGGGTTAACTGCCTCGTTCAGGGGAACAGTGGGTTAACTGCCTCGTTCAGCGGAACAGTGGGTTAACTGCCTCGGTCAGGGGAACTGTGGGTTAACTGCCTTGTTCAGGGAACAGTGGGTTAACTGCCTCGTTCAGGGGAACAGTGGGTTAACTGCCTTGTTCAGGGGAACAGTGGGTTAACTGCCTCGTTCAGGGGAACAGTGGGTTAACTGCCTGTTGTTCAGTGGTTTAACTGCTTGCAAACTTAACTGCCTTGTTCAACGGAACAGTGGGTTAACTGCCTCTCTCAGGGGAACAGTGGGTTTACTGCCTCACAACTGTGGGTTAACTGCCTTGTTCAGGGAATAGTGGGTTAACTGCCTCGTTCAGGGGAATGGTGGGTTAACTGCCTTGTTCAGCTAGCATTAAACGTATCTTATAAAAAACAATCAATCTTAACATAATCACTTGTTAACTAGTCCATTTACATTACATTTAAGTCATTTAGCAGACTGCCTGTTATCCAGATGCAGTAACAAATTGCTGAATTAAACTTCTGACATCCATCTTAACATAATCACTTTTAACTAACATGGTTGATGATATTACTAGTTTATCTAGCATGTCCTGTGCTGCATATAATCGATGCGGTGCGTATCGTTGCTCCAATGTGTAACCTAACTATAAACATCAATGCCTTTCTTAAAATCAATAGACAGATATTTTTAAACCTGCATATTTAGCTAAAATAAATCCAGGTTAGCAGGCAATATTAACCAGGTGAAATTGTGTCACTTCTCTTGCATTCATTGCACGCAGAGTCGGTGTATATGCAACAGTTTGGGCTGCCTGGCTCATTGCAAACTCATTTGCCAGAATTTTACATAATTATGACATAACATTGAAGGTTGTGCAATGTAACAGCCGATATTTAGACTTAGGGATGCCACCCGTTAGATAAAATACGGAACGGTTCCGTATTTCACTGAAAGAATAAACGTCTTGTTTTCGAGATGATAGTTTCCGGATTCTACAATATTAATGACCTAAGGCTCGTATTTCTGTGTGTTTATTATATTATATTATATATATTATTAATTAAGTCTATGATTTGATAGAACAGTCTGAGCAGTGGTAGGCAGCAGCAGGCTCGTAAGCATTCATTCAAACAGCACTTTTGTGCGTTTTGCCAGGAGCTCTTCGTTGTGCTTCAAGCATTGCGTTGTTTATGACATCAAGCCTATCAACTCCCGAGATTAGGCTGGTGTAACCAATTTGAAATGGCTAGCTAGTTAGCGGGATGCGCGCTAATAGCGTTTCAAACGTCATTCGCTCTGAGACTCGGAGTGGTTGTTCTCCTTGCTCTGCATTGGTAACACTGCTTCGATGGTGGCTGTTGTCGATGTGCTCCTGGTTCGAGCCCAGGGAGGAGCGAGGAGATGGACGGAAGCTATACTGTTACACTGGCAATACTAAAGTGCCTATAAGAACATCCAATCATCAAAGGTTAATGAAATACAAATGGTATAGAGAAATAGTCCTATCATTCCTATAATAACTACAACCTAAAACCTCTTACCTGGGAATATTGAAGACTCATGTTAAAAGGAACCACCAGCTTTCATATGTTCTCATGTTCTGAGCAAGGAACTGAAACGTTAGCTTTCTTACATAGCACATATTGCACTTTTACTTTCTTCTCCAACACTTTGTTTTTGCATTATTTAAACCAAATTGAACATGTTTCATTATTTATTTGAGGCTAAATTGATTTTATTGATGTATTATATTAAGTTAAAATAATTGTTCATTCAGTATTGTTGTAATTTGTCATTATTACAAATAAAAATAAAAATTGTCTGATTAATCGGTATCGGCCTTATTGTTTGGTCCTCCAATAATCAGTATCGGTATCGGCGTGAAAAAAATCGTAATCGGTCGACCTCGACTTCTAACCTGAATCCATACATTTTAAAGGAGATGTTCTCTAATAAACCGAGTAACTCTAATGACTCCTTTAGGGGTAGAATATAATCAAATATAACAAAACAATAGAATAGCATTTAACTTACTATATTATAATTATATATTATATAGTATTACCCATTTCTGACAACAGATATTTTGTTGGGAAGTAGAGATTGTATAGACTCTTTCTCTGATTCATCATGTTCCTCCCTATTCCTACTAGGTTCTAAGATCTATTTGGTTCCTCCCTATTCCTACTAGGTTCTAAGATCTATTTGGTTTCCCACTCTTCCTATTAGGTTCTAAGATCTGTTTGGTTCCTCCCTGTCCCTCCTAGGTTCTAAGATCTGTTTGTTTCCCCACTGTTCCTACTAGGTTCTAAGATCTGTTTGGTTCCTCCCTGTCCCTACTAGGTTCTAAGATCTGTTTGGTTCCTCCCTGTTCCTACTAGGTTCTAAGATCTGTTTGGTTCCTCCCTGTTCTCTCTAGGTTTTAAGATCTGTTTGGTTCCTCCCTGTTCTCTCTAGGTTTTAAGATCTGTTTGGTTCCTCCAAGTTCTCTCTAGGTTCTAAGATCTGTTTGGTTCCTCCCTGTTCTCTCTAGGTTCTAAGATCTGTTTGGTTCTTCCCTGTTCTCTCTAGGTTTTAAGATCTGTTTGGTTCCTCCCTGTTCCTCTTTCTAGGTTATTTTGTTAAAGCTGTTTGTTCTCTCTAGGTTCTACTGGGATCTGATAATGCTGTTCCTCATGGTGGGGAACCTCATCATCATCCCTGTGGGCATCACGTTCTTCAAGGACGAGCACACTCCCCCCTGGATCGTCTTCAACGTCATCTCAGACACCTTGTTCCTCATCGACCTCGTTCTCAACTTCCGGACGGGCATCGTCAAGGAGGACAACACCGAGATCATCCTGGACCCACAGACCATCAAGATCAAGTATCTGAAGAGCTGGTTCATGGTGGACTTCATCTCGTCCATACCAGTAGATTACATCTTCCTCATCGTGGAGACCAGGATCGACTCAGACTTCTACAAGACGGCCCGGGCGCTGAGGATTGTGCGGTTTACGAAGATCTTGAGTTTGTTGAGGCTCCTGAGGCTGTCCAGACTCATTAGATATATACACCAGTGGGAGGAGGTGAGGAGGAGGTGGAGTAGGTGGGAGATAGGAGGAGGTAGGAGTTAGGGAGTTAGGGAGGTAGGAGGAGCCTGGGAGGTAGTATGTAGTGGTGTTTAGTGGTGTTTAGTAGTATGTAGTAGTATTTAGTGGTGTTTAGTAGTATGTAGTAGTATTTAGTGGTGTTTAGTGGTGTTTAGTAGTATGTAGTAGTATTTAGTGGTGTTTAGTAGTATGTAGTAGTATTTAGTGGTGTTTAGTGGTGTTTAGTGGTGTTTAGTAGTATGTAGTAGTATTTAGTGGTGTTTAGTGGTGTTTAGTAGTATGTAGTAGTATTTAGTGGTGTTTAGTGGTGTTTAGTAGTATGTAGTGGTGTTTAGTAGTATGTAGTAGTATTTAGTGGTGTTTAGTGGTGTTTAGTAGTATGTAGTGGTGTTTAGTAGTATGTAGTAGTATTTAGTGGTGTTTAGTGGTGTTTAGTAGTATGTAGTGGTGTTTAGTGGTATGTAGTAGTATTTAGTGGTGTTTAGTGGTGTTTAGTAGTATGTAGTAGTATTTAGTGGTGTTTAGTGGTGTTTAGTAGTATGTAGTGGTGTTTAGTAGTATGTAGTAGTATTTAGTGGTGTTTAGTGGTGTTTAGTAGTATGTAGTAGTATTTAGTGGTGTTTAGTGGTGTTTAGTAGTATGTAGTAGTATTTAGTGGTGTTTAGTAGTATGTACTAGTATTTAGTAGTATTTAGTGGTGTTTAGGGGTGTTTAGTGGTGTTTAGTAGTATGTAGTACTATTTAGTGGTATTTAGTGGTGTTTAGTAGTATGTAGTAGTATTCAGTGGTGTTTAGTGGTGTTTAGTAGTATGTAGTAGTATTTAATGGTTTTTAGTAGTATGTAGTAGTATTTATTAGTATTTAGTGGTGTTTACACTACTGGCAAATTAGAATAGAATGTCTAGTTGCTTAGCTAGCTGCAGGTTCAGTAATGTTAGTTAATCCCCCTTGCGTGGTGGACAATAAAGTGTTTCTGATTCTAATTCTAATCTCCTAGGTTTTCCATATGACCTATGACCTGGCCAGTGCCATGGTGAGGATCGTGAACCTGATAGCTATGATGCTGCTGTTGTGTCACTGGGATGGATGTCTGCAATTCCTGGTTCCCATGCTGCAAGAGTTCCCCTCTGACTGCTGGGTCACCAGAAACAAGATGGTGGTGAGTAGACACACACACACTCACGCGCACACAAGGACTTCCCCTTCTGAATGTTGGGTTATTTTTTATTTTTTTTATTTTTTATTTTACCTTTATTTAACCAGGCAAGTCAGTTAAGAACAAATTCTTATTTTCAATGACGGCCTGGGAACAGTGGGTTAACTGCCTGTTCAGGGGCAGAACAACAGATTTGTACCTTGTCAGCTCGGGGGTTTGAACTTGCAACCTTCCGGTTACTAGTCCAACGCTCTAACCACTAGGCTACACTGCCGAAACAAGATGGTGGTAAGCATTCCAAAAGTCCAGTGTTCCAAAGGTCACATTCTTACACCCTCAGGCCTTTTACTCATCCTGGAGCATTAGGCAATCTGCTCCGTCTTTCCATCATTTCCATCTACCCCTAGTGTCCTTCCCCTAGTGTCCAGTCTACCCTAGTGTCCAGTCTACCCTTAGTGTCCAGTCTACCCCTAGTGTCCAGTCTACCCCTAGTGTCTGGTCTTCCCCTAGTGTCCAGTCTACCCCTAGTGTCCAGTCTACCCCTAGTGTCTGGTCTTCCCCTAGTGTCCAGTCTACCCCTAGTGTCCAGTCTTCCCCTAGTGTCCAGTCTACCTCTAGTGTCCAGTCTACCCTAGTGTCCAGTCTACCCCTAGTGTCCAGTCTACCCCTAGTGTCTGGTCTACCCCTAGTGTCCAGTCTACCCCTAGTGTCTGGTCTTCCCCTAGTGTCCAGTCTACCCCTAGTGTCCAGTCTACCCCTAGTATCCAGTCTACCCCTAGTGTCCAGTCTACCCCTAGTGTCCAGTCTACCCCTAGTATCCAGTCTACCCCT